>NC_051055.1:17834103-18134103 GCF_904848185.1 Acanthopagrus latus
TATACTTGGAGGCATGGCTCTCATCCTGCTCTGCCTGCTCTGCCTTCTGTTGTACTACTGCAGGTGTGTGAAACGCCAGCATGTCCTGTCTGAAGTCAGAAGTTGCCAGATTTGTCTCAAAATGGGGAATATACAATAATATGAGTCAGATCCCCTGACTCGTGACCATGTGGAACATGTGAATGTATAGTAGTTGACTGTTTTAGGCAGGGGAGAGGTCATCACATTACTGGCAGTATCTCATGGAACATTAAATTCAACATTAAGTCAAAGAGAGACAGGAGAGTTTATGTTTTTCTTTATTTGTTCTCTCTGCCAAGAATTAAACAGTTTCTTCATTCAAAGGAAACTCCTTCTGCATCTCTTCAGCGTCAGGTCTGAAACTGTCCTATTGTCATCATCTAGCCAAAGGAACTGAAGTCCATCTAAGAGGATACTGTTTAACAGCTTTGTTATCTTTTGCACATGGCTCACTCACTTTATCCATTGTTCAGTTATGATATCAGCACCAAAAAAAATCAGAATTCATATGGAAATTGTGACATGTTTATAGCAGGTCACATGACAAAAGTTGCACCACAGAAAATGTGTACTAACTGAAAACGGACTGTTTAATTAAATGAAAACAAAGCAGACTGGTACTGCACAAGACCTCAGACACCATTGCTCTACTTCAAATATAAGCACTTGGGGATTCTGTTGCACAATTGAAGTGCCTGTTTTCATCACAGTGTTTCTGTAGGAAAATAGTACTTGAAGTTAAACAGATTTCTCTAATTGAATCATAACTTCTGCTGTCTTTCTTTGTTGTTCAGGCGTCGTTGTTTGAAGCCTCGAGTGTCACACCGCAAGCTCACAATGTCCTCTGGTCTGGACAGCAGTAAGAGGGATCAAGCCACCTCCATGTCCCACCTGAACCTCATCAGCAACGAGGTCTGTCTGACTTACAGAGAACAGCTCAATTGCTAGTCTACACTGCACTGTCTAAAGGAATACACCAAAGGAAGCACTTAATTAAAACCAGGCTGGCCTGGTTCAAGCTCCCTATGTCAGGGACATATCTACCTAGCTAAGGGGTTCTTAAGCATACAATGAAACCCTCTGAGGATTATGGAGGTGTTGTATGGTAGCTTTATCTTTATAACATCCCTGTGGTGGGCAGAAAGAAAGTATCAATACTGTTCCTAAATTATTCTCAAATAGTTTGATAAATGTGATGTTTTCCTTGGTTTGTGTCCTCTTTACTCTTTTCTTTACATTAAATCATTCTTTAAGTTAAATATAATCTTTAAGTTAAATAGTTTCTTACACTCAAATATTTCATTGTCTGTAGGTGCAGCTGGAACTTGTTTCCACAGCGACTGAGCCTGACATGACCACACCAATGCTGAAGCCTTTCTCTTACGAGCATCAAGACAATCCACGTCAACACAACATAATCCATCACAGCAAACACAGCCGCTCCTCTCTGGGCAACAACAGTCACCATGGCTCATCTCTTGGCAATCTGACGCCTCGCAGCAGAGACTACCGGCAGTCTGCGGAGACATTCCAACTAAAGGCTCCCCTTTCATGTGGAACAGACCGGGGCTACCGTCAATCATACACCTCCGTCTGCTCATCAGGCAACCGGATTTCAGATGCACTGTCATCACCAGCTCACGGT
This sequence comes from Acanthopagrus latus, assembly GCF_904848185.1. Classification (NCBI taxonomy): domain Eukaryota; kingdom Metazoa; phylum Chordata; class Actinopteri; order Spariformes; family Sparidae; genus Acanthopagrus; species Acanthopagrus latus. Next base: position 17,835,770 of record NC_051055.1, read on the forward strand.
CGGATGTCAGCTAACCCGCTGGGCGGTGTTGGGATTGTTGATTGCATCTCCCCTTCCTCTCCTCCTCACTCCCCCAGCAGAGGGGAGGGGAGTGAGTGCAGAGCCACTGACTACCTTCTGTCGCGCTCTGTGGACCACCTGGAGCGTCCTAATCTCCCTTCACTCACCCGCCCGGGCCAGCTGCTCTGTTGCGGCTCTGTGGATCTGCTGAGTGGAGGAGAAGGGTACCCCAGGGTGCGTCCTACACTTGTGATCCCAGCACACTACATGCGCCTGCCTGGGGAGCACCCACTGTCTGGTCAGGCCCTCCTGCTGCAGACTGACCAGCAGAGTGACTTGGAGACCATCCAGGCTGAGCTCAATGCCTCACATTCCCAGCAACCTCTGGGGCAAACACCCACCGACTGCACCCCAAATCCTACCAATCAGGGTGACGGAGAGCGACGCGGCCTGCCGGAGTCTCTGTCCATCCCAGGAGCACTTGGGGAAACGGGTCTCGTGGAAATAAACAGCGAGGACACCTTATTGGCTGAAAAGACTTTAATGGAGCTAAGAGGGGGGAAGCCTCTGCCTCACCCACGAGCCTGGTTTGTCTCACTAGATGGACGCTCCAATGCTCATATTCGCCACTCCTACATTGACCTCCAGCGAGCAGGGTGCCACAGCACCACACCAGGTGGAGGAGGTCCACAGGGTAATGGCAGCGGCAGGAGGCGTGGCAACGATGCCAGTCTGGATTCCGGTGTGGATCTGAACGAGCCGAGAGTAGGCCGCAAGGGGAAAGATGGAGAGCGGGAGGAGAGAGAGATCGAGAAAGACAGGTCGAAAGGCACGACGGCAGCTATGGCCTACACTCAGCTGGTGTATGTTGATGATCTAGACGGGGGAGGCAGCGAGGAGGAGACGCCCAAGAGCAGCCCACAGGACAGTAAAACAGGATCCATCCTGTCAGACAAAGAAGAGGGTCAAAGAGTGGATCAGGGTCAAGGAGAAGAGGGGGTACAAATACAAGAGCACCCACCCTCACTTTCCTCTTCAGCGCCATCTTCTCCTCCTCCCCTGCCGACACCAGAAGGAGAGACTTTCAGGACTGATAACACACTGCTGTCGGTCTCTCCTGATGGAGATGCAGCTCACGATGATGGAGAGGAGGAGAAGAAGAGTCCCTGGCAGAGGAGAGAGGAGCGACCCCTGCTGGCCTTCAACCTTAAATAATCCACAGATCACCACTTAAAGGATAGATTCACATTTTTTTCTTTAAAGAAAATTCACAGGTCCATATTAAGACTGACTACACGAACAGGGTTAATGGTCACTGTAATTGTTCCTTCTGTATGCACTGGTCCCTCTGAAAGTGATTTCACGCTTTTTATAACTTCAGAACTTGCCAGAGAATCGTAATGTTTTTAAGTTTTGGTCAGCATCACAGTGATCCAGTCATAGTTGACTCTATGTCCATGGAGACTCTGCCAAAGGAAACAGCATACAGCATACTTTTTAATGTTGCCAATTTGCTTGAATTTACACCCATTAGAAACCCCTGATCCCCGGTCCTATACAGGCAGTTTGTATCCCATCTCTTACATTGAAATGGCTTAAAAAAGAGCTCTAGTTCATCTTGGTTTAGACAGGAGGAACAATAACAGCAGCCAAAACTGTTCAATACATATGGGCATTTGTTTCAAGATGTGAACCTATCCTCAGCTCCCACTTTGCGCAGACCTTAACGTGAAGGATGTGACCATTTGAACCGAAGCCCTTTGTTTTTCTTAACTATAGCACTGAGAGAATATTTCGGCACTGGGATCCCTTCTAGTCAAGAACACGAAGGGATGGTTCAGATCCTTCATGAACTTCCGGGTCCCCTTTATGAAAATGACCACTGTTGTCCTCCTCACGACGCTCCACATAAATACAAACCACTTGATATTGCCCGAGGACGACAAATGGACTTAGGAGGCAAGAATAAGAATATTTTATGCACAACAAATATATGCCTTTTTTTTTTATTTTATTTTTTTTTTTTTATAACTAGCCTTGTTAGCGTAAAGGAGCTGTAGTAGGAACAGAGGATGGGTGGTTCTCTCACAGATGAAAGACTACAGGAACCTTTTGTCTTGAGCCATATTGGCCTCGGTCCACTGACTGTAAAGAAGCCAGGAAGACACCACATTTGTTTAAAGTGAGATTATAACCTGTTCTGACTGATTTTTAAGATTGTGGAATATCTGTGCAAGTTATTCTGCTGTTTTCACAGTCTCAGAATCAGAGTCACCCCTGATATTAATGTGTAAATCCAGTACTTTGAATGGTTTTGAGAACGTTGCTAGAATTTAATCTGGCCCGTCAGAAGGCTGTTTGGGAGTTTTTACATGATCGTCACAGGAGGTGAAGCTTTTGGACTGAAGAAATCAAACCACTATCGGCACTGCAACATAATCAGATAATGTGACACACCACTATGCCAGTGGGCAAAGATATAATACCACTACGAAACTGTAGTTCCACATGAAATAATTGTGAGGTGTAATAATATGAAGGGTTTTGTAATTGTTGAACCACTGACTGGCATATTTTTGCTCTGAAGGCTATGCATCACTTTTATACGGCTGCTTGAGATGCCTTGTTTTGTAATTTTAATCACTTTGATTTTAATTGCCAACATGAAGTATTTTATCTGAAAATGGGCTATTTTTATTTCTTTAAGTATGTTAAGGGCTTTTGTTCCTCACCCGCCTTATTGTTAGAAAACCAACCGCAACAGTTTTACCTGAACCAAACTTGTTTTGCATGCTGTGTTTCACCTTGTTCACCATTTCCTTGTGCTCCAAGTGCCTTTGAACCACCTGACTCTGCAACAGATTTGTGGAACAAATTACCTTATTTATTTCTGGTCTTCTTTTGCCTTCAGCTTCTCTCCTCTACCTCAGCCCCCTCCCCCTTTCTCTCCCACTCGTGAAAGAAAGCATGCAGTAAACTTTCCTCCGAACTAGCGTGTGTTACAAGCTACACTGCAGACATCTCAGAAAATGTCTACCAGCTGCTGCAATCATAAAAGTCCTCTACAGCAATCAGCCAGACACCAATCTCTCTCAGAGTACACAGTTAAGGATTTACCAGAGTTTTTAAGTGTAGCACAGGACAGATAAAGCTAAGTGCGATTGTATGTGAAGCTAATCTGCAGGTCATTTCAGTGCATTTATTTTATTTTTGTGATTTTTAAGAGGGTGAGTGTTTGTTTCGAATGTGTTTATGTGCACCTGGGTGGTATTCATCTGTGATGCTGCTTGGCTGTGAGTTTGTCTTGTCAGACTGTGTGTGTGTGTTTGTGTGTGTCTGTGTCTGTGTGTGTGTGTGTGTGTGTGTGTTCATTCGAGAGAGCTGAGAAATAATCAACATGCATCCACTCTAGGTTCATATAGTCGTAGCAATCATATTACAGTGTGTGTATAGTTCTTTCCTTTTCCTCTACTTGGTCAAAATGATGTGTGAGTTGGTATTGTGAATGGCCTCTTCTCTCTTAGTATCCCACAGCAACCTCCAGTTCTAGGGTGGAGTTGCAATACAGCATCCTGAGTGTGTAACTTGGTTGCTCGCATTATATTTGAAGCCTATTATTCTGAATAAACAGCCAAACTGGAGTGATTGGTGTTTGTATTTGTATAATTGAACATAAAAGACAGAAGTCATTCGAGAGATGTATTTCCTGTTTTACATGTCAGGTTCTCAAGACGTTCACCTTCAACCACAGATGCCCTTTTGGTAATAATTTTGTTGTCTTTAGGAACCCTGTCCTAAGATACGAGTCTATCAAATTAGTAACCGTCAATCTGTGTTGCAGTCAGATAGCCCAAATGTTCATTATGATATAATTTCGATGCCATCTTTAAGTAGCTGCTCTGTTGAAAGAGCAACTCCACCAATTTTAAACATTAAAGTGTGTTCACAGGCCCAAGCTGTATGTAATTTGACAAAGTGAGTTGTTGAAAATTGTACATCATTTTAAGAAAATATAAAATAAATATCTTTTATTTTTTAAGATTGGATTACCACCATGTCAAATCAGGAACCTGTTCTCCAGCACCAAGATCCCAACAGCCCTCAGACTGCCAGATCCGCTGCATGACATGTCTTTTTGTAATTTAATTAACTGCAAATTTGATCAGGAATTTGCATCACTATGGAATACATTTGAATCAGAAGAGAAATGGGAAACTGAACAAACGCAGTTCTCATGACTGAATAAACAGCTGACCTTAAAGGGGAACTATGTAGTTTTCGAGAAGAAATTCAAACTCAGTATTTGGATATTTACAATATTCATGAGTTCATAATGCTTTGTTATCCTTTGAGGTCAGTGTGTTTATTCAATTTATTCAGTCGTGAAAACAAAGAGTTTTTTTATTTAGTTAATTTTACAAAAAGGAAGTTCTTTCTTTTCTGATTTAAAAATGCCTTCCTCAAACCTGTGTAGGGCACCTTTTTAAAGGACCGTGTCATACTGTTTTACTTTGTTTATATGTGCATAAGACAGCATTCTGGAGCCCTTACTGTCCTCTGAGAACAGCTAGTTTATGCAGTTATAAAAATACATATTTCTGAGTTTGTATTATTACCTAACCTGTATTGTAAATATTTATTTTATATATTCTGAGTTGGAATTTCCTCTCCAAAACTACATAATGACCCTTAAAGACATCATTGTTTGAATTATCCTCACAGTCTGACACAGGATCGATACTGTTGCCGTCATCATTGCTTCCCAACAGTTGAGTGTGTGCACCGCTGGACTGCCTCACGTTTCAAGGTAGGAGTCTGCCTGTTGCTCCTCCTCTGGCCTCTGGGCGGCGCGCTTTCCCTCAGCATCTTCTTTGTTTTTCCATCCCTCGCCCGCTGCCCGTGCTCTCTATCATACGGCGGCTGGCGATTTTTTAAAGCATTTATATGATGGCGGAGGACAGTGAATCCGCGGCCAGTCAGCAGAGCCTGGAGCTAGACGACCAGGACACCTGCGGGATAGACGGAGACAACGAGGAGGAGAATGAGCATATGCAAGGGTGAGGATGGCCTGGCCGGTCCTGCTGGGAGACGCAGTAACGTTATTTCAGGCTGCCTGTTTGTGTATGTGTGCGCTCGGTCGGGAGCAGCTAAGCGCGGTTAGCTAACGTTAGCCGACACAAACACAGACGGGCTTGTTCGCTACAAGGCCGACTTTTGAAGCTTATAACCTCAGGGGGAGTGCTGATGTGAAACCTTTATGACATGGGCATCCTTGTTGTTTTAACCATGTGTGTCCTCGCTTTCAAACGCGCACGCTGAGCTAGCGTCCTGGTTGAATGACATGATGACAGCAGACCGTTAGTTAGCTAACGATAGGTTAGCTAGCTCAGCTGTCAGTCGTTGCTATGGTAGCTAACGTTAGCTAGCTCTCTGGCTGCTCTGTTCGTGTGTGTGTCTGTGTGTGTAAGTGAAATGTGAGTGAGACAACAGTCAGCCCCTGGTCAATAATGTGCTGTACGTCTATGTTCGTATCTATCCAGGAGTCCAGGGGGGGACTTGGGGGCCAAGAGGAAGAAGAAGAAGCAGAAGAGGAAGAAAGAGAAGCCAAGCTCGGGGGGAGCCAAGTCCGACTCTGCCTCTGACTCTCAGGAGATCAAGGTGCAGTGATGATGGTGACCCAGTGAAATGTGCAAGCAAAACCCGAACTGTAACCCAGTAACCTAGTGAAGTCACTCGCCAGGCTGCTGATAGTCATGGTACTAGGAGTAGGTGCAGGATAGTCCCTTTGCACGCACGACACAATCCCAAAAAATACACGTTTGTTAAACATCAGGGGCGATATACTTTGACCCAGGCTCATAATAACCCGTGAAGTTACCCTAATTATGAAGTCAGTGACTTATGTTTAAAGCAGCCTGGAAAGAAGCCAATTTTCACAGACTTTCCCACATTTTTTGCCCATGTGTATATCGCCATGAGAGCTTTTTTCCCCAGTGCACTGGTGTCATTTTAGACAGTAATTGTTGAACCGCAAAATATGCTGTGTCAGTTTATATATCGTTGTTGCAAGTTTTTGTTATCACATTTGATGAATCGTTGCAAAAAATATGTGTATATCTGCAAATATCAAAAGTATTTTCCCCCTTACATATTAGTATCAACCCCAAAAGTCAAGTGCCAGTGGGGCTCAAAAGACAAGCTTATATGTTCGAGAAATATGTAGAAGACTGTCTGCTACCTTGAGCACTCTGACACACCTTTATATATACCTTATCCAGTCCTTTGATCACCATCTGCTGTGTGGGGGCAGGTGCTTGCTCAGCTTGAGTTATGTGAGTAGTTAGTCATATCATGATCTGCGTGCTGGATTCAAAGTGCAAGTCTGACAGCAGTTGAAGATGAAGAATTTAAATCAGTGCTCCTGTCTTTAATTTCTGCTGATAAGATGAAAGCAAAGAAAGCAGGATTGGGAAATGACAGGGAGTGGCTCAGAGATTGCAAAATAACCAAAGACCCATCTGGATCAGCAAAGCGTGCTGCAGAAATCTTGACACCAAGCCACAAGGGACAAATCGCACAAAATTGAAGTGTCCTTTATAGAATTACAGATTGCGCTGACTGAGGCAGCGAGAGACAAAAAGGCTGGAAACCTGCACCATCACAGCTTTCCGGGAGTACTTTAAATGCAAAAAAACACACCAGAGACTTGAACTGATGTGTAAAAAAATGATTTGCTAGCATTGATGGTCCAGTTTTTATCAATTCTAAATAGTCTGGTGTGATCAGTCAATTACAGGTTGAACTTGTGTTCAACATCCCCTGAGAGTACTTAGTTTTTATTTGAAAGGGGTATAAATTGCACACATGCCCTCCGTTGTGTCTTTTTAGCTACCATTTAAGTCTTGCCCGAAATTCTGAACTGGTATCAAACTGTGATCTGTATCTGTAGGCATTATCCAGATAAGGTAAAATTAATGTGAATGCAAAGATTGAATGCGTCATGATCAGAATGTGATCTGATCCACCTCATCACATCTGGAGGTAGTCGGCCTCGCATTGTGTTCAGTTCTTAGGTGGGTGTAAATGCAACATGCACAAGGTGCTGGCATCTATACAACATAACATTGATGCAATCATTTGATGTAAGCTGACATAAATTATAGGTTGTTGTTGCTCAAATTTAAGCTTGAAAAATTAAATGCCTCTCATTACTGATTATATGTCTTTTCTGTGCCATAAGTGCACCAACAGTGGTGTTATTCAACAGACCCTGTGAAAACTGGAAGCAATACATGAGGGAAATGATTGATATACAGTAAGGAGGAACTGTTTGCATAACAGTGTGTATTGTCCTCTTCTGTGCAGCTGATCTGCTATTAAAAGGCACTCGATTTATTTAGTTGGAGAGTATCCTTGTCACCAAACAGAGACATTAGTCTTTATACAAAGAGAAGATTAATGCAAGTTTGCACAGGGTTTCACAAAGTTTGTAAAGTTAATCCTAACTCAACAACTCACACAACTTTTTTTAACTGATTTTTTGTGTGTGGGGCTGTTTTGCGACCACTTGTTATCACCAGAGGACAGATATCTGATCTCAATGAGGATAAAGAGAATGCAGCATAAATGCAAATTTTTACATCCCATTTTAATGCTGAGTGTAAATGGGCTATCTGTCTTTTGCCAGCTGTTATATACAGACTACTGTTTGTACGTGTCATGTCAAACATTCAGGGAAAGTTCCATGAATGTGTTGTTCATACTTATACTCATTTTCTTCTCTAAATGTAGAACCCTGGCTTGCCCATTCAGAAGCTGCAGGACATCCAAAGAGCCATGGAGCTGCTGTCCTGCCAGGGTCCAGCAAAGAGCATCGATGAGGCAGCCAAGCACAAGTACCAGTTCTGGGACACCCAGCCCGTGCCGAAGCTAAGTAAGTGCCTACTTCACTGAAAGTGAGCAAGAACATTGTTTGTATTTATAACTAATTTATGTCAGTTGTGTTGCAAAATAATCCATGTCATGTTTGAATAATGCTTTATATTTATCATTTAAGACCATTCCTCATTTAGTTGCTCAGGAGCTCTTAACGACTGAGTGATGATTTATCATTAGCCTGGCTTAAAATTACACCCCTAACTCAAACGGTATTACCTCAGCTGAAAGCAGAAACTCCATCATCATTTCTCTCGACCACTCTTTGTGTGCATCAGCTCCATCTACTGGGTTTATTCATCACAGTCAGCACTGTTCAGGGCCAAGTGTCCCAAAAACATGTCAGCTGTGAAGTTCAGTGGGGGTCCAGGCGTGCTTAGTGGCATTAGATTAAGCTGTTTCCATGACAACTGTTGGCCAAAAATCAGGTCTAGGCAGGAGGACTAGTGCCATGTGCCTGCCTGGTCAACACGGGACCAACATGCCAACAGATTAATGTAACTCTGAGAAGTGTTGTGGTTTTATCGGTTAAAGAAAATACACTTTGGTTTGGTGATGGTTCAGGACCAGTGTCACCTGATCAGAATAAAATAACAGGAAATTAAAGATCCTCTGGAAATATGGTGATTTGGGAAAAGGTTTTGAGTCTCTGTTAAGAGCTGTGCTATTTTCGCAGATGAGGTGGTGACGAGTCACGGGCCGATTGAAGCAGACAAAGAAAACATTAGACAGGAGCCATATTCCTTACCTCAAGGCTTTATGTGGGACACTCTGGATCTCAGCAACGCAGATGTAGTAAGTACAGAGTTTGTCTCCGACACTTACGCAGTCAGTTCATCAGGGCTGCAGCTAATGATTGTTTTCACTATCAGTTAATCTGCTGATTAGTTGTTTTCACATCCAGAAATAGACACATGTCTACTAACACTACAATATTCAATCTGATTAACAGTTTTCTAAGACCAAGTGGGAAAAGACACATATCTTTGCCATTTTGGCTGAAAAATTGACATTTAATAGTTGCCAATTAATTTTTCTTTGACTAATCACTGTGGCTCCAAAGTACAATTTGTAGAGACCATACATAAAATAAATGTTTTGCTGTCTCTTTTTCAGCTGAAGGAGTTGTACACATTGTTAAACGAGAACTATGTAGAGGACGACGACAACATGTTCAGATTTGATTATTCACCAAACTTTCTCAAATGGTATGCATTCTGTTCTGAATTCTCTTCTGGTGATTACTTTGCTCACCAAATTTGTAGACACAGTATTGAACAGTCTACTCTCCCTCTCAGGGCTCTGCGTCCACCTGGCTGGTTACCACAGTGGCATTGTGGAGTGCGAGTGTCCTCAAATAAAAAGCTTGTTGGCTTCATCAGTGCCATCCCTGCAGATATACGCATCTATGACACGTAAGCACCAATAATTGTTCATGTGCACTTTGCGCAGAGTAGTTATGATTCAATAAAAACCCTTTTACTCTAATGCATGTGTCATCTTCTTTCCCTCGGCTGCTCAGACTGAAGAGGATGGTTGAAATCAACTTCCTGTGTGTCCATAAGAAGCTGCGTTCAAAGCGTGTCGCCCCAGTGCTCATCAGAGAGATCACACGGAGGGTGAATTTAGAAGGAATATTTCAGGCAGTATACACTGCAGGAGTGGTACTACCGAAACCTGTGTCCACATGCAGGTATGCTGTGCAGTGTCACAACATGTAACACATTAGACACGGTGTTTAAAAGGCATTTAACCCTTTTCCTCTGTTGTTGTTGCTGTCTGATTCAGGTATTGGCATCGTTCTCTGAATCCCAGAAAGCTTGTTGAAGTTAAATTCTCCCACCTGAGCAGAAACATGACCCTGCAACGAACCATGAAACTCTACAGACTACCCGATGTAAACACTCACACCTGTCATTCTTAAGTCTCTTTACAACTCTTTTTAAATGTAGGGATTAAATCTTTTTCTCTTGCTATCTGAAACACACATAGAGCACCAAGACTCCGGGTCTCCGGCCGATGGAGAGGCGCGACATCCGCCAGGTCACGGAGCTGCTACAGAAATACCTGAAACGTTTCCAACTTGCACCTTCGATGGGAGAGGAGGAGGTGGCTCACTGGTTCTTCCCACAGGACAACATAATAGACACATATGTAGTAGAGGTATCTGGAATCAGTTTCTGTCTTCACGTTGCTGACAGCCCATTTGTTGGTTCTTCTTTTTAAAGCATTGTCATGTTTCACTCTTCTTAGGGTGCCGGTGGTGTGTTGACAGATTTCGCTAGTTTCTACACTCTGCCCTCGACCGTGATGCACCACCCTCTCCATAGGAGCCTGAAGGCTGCTTACTCTTTTTACAATGTTCATACACAAACCCCACTACTGGACTTAATGAATGATGCGCTGATCCTGGCCAAAATGGTAATGTCACCCTGATGTCACATCAGGAAAAGGACGCATAAATGATACTGAAACACAAACCAAACCTGTCATTGATTTTTTTGCTGCTGTGTAATTCATCATTCATTCATTTAATTTTCTACTTCTTCCATTGTATGTTTAACAGAAAGGTTTTGATGTGTTCAATGCCTTGGATCTAATGGAGAATAAGGTGTTCCTGGAAAAGCTCAAGTTTGGCATCGGAGATGGAAATCTGCAGTATTACCTCTACAACTGGAAGTGTCCCCCAATGGACCCTGATAAGGTGAGCAAGGTGATTTGTCCAACTATCGATTCACTTTAATAAGCATCCTTTAATGTCTGGTGTTGAGATCTAATAATGAGTGAAGTATGTCCTTGTTTTATTTTGTAGAAGTTAGTTGTAGTGAAAGTGCTGCTTTCTGCCTGTTCTACCATAGCTTCTGCAAGTTGCACAGTCATAAGAAATCTTGTGGGACTCACAAACGCTCAGTTGTGAGAAACCATGCTTTGATGAAAAGAAGTAGACTATTTTAGGGCTATTGATGTGGAGAGCAGTGGATATTTATAGTATTGGTCATTTTCATTTGGGTGGCACCACTTATTTGTAAATGCTTCACTAAATTTGTGTATTAAATTCTTCTTAAGTTCTTTTTAACTATGGCTGATCAGGTTGCACCAGCATGACCTTAAAGAATAACATTTTTAGTAAGCCAAATGCCAACAGCCAAGTTTTAATAGATGTAGGTATGACTTTGTTTTATTTATGCTTTCCTGGACACATCTGTTTGTCAGGTGTGACTGGAAGATATCTGATTGAGCTGATCTAAATCTAACCTACAGTATATGTTAATTACATGTACAATTAAGTTTTTTTTTGGTGAAATGTAATTTCAAATCTTTCCAATTTACATTAATAAGCAACAATTTGTTGAATTGTTGACAAATCTTATTCTTCAGCACAAACCCCAATACAAATCAAACCATGATTACATTTTTTTTTCAGTTAAAACTAAAATTGTGATGTAAAAATGATAATTTCCAATACTTGTGAGTAACTATTAATAGTTTTGAATGTTTGTGTTCTTTTTGCCTAAATTTCTCTAACAACAGGTTACCCTCACTTTTTCAGGTTGGCCTCGTCCTTCAGTAGCCGGTCTTATCGCGGCTGCTACACAAACATTGATCCAAAGGTCGTCAGCGACCTCAGGCTTTTCCTTACCTGGACATACAGGTAGCCCATGCTAGACAATGAGAACTACAACCGTAAAACCAACCTGGAGACTGGGAGGCGGTTCATCCGTCGTCAAGAACATTCTCAGTTCACCTTGGGTGAAAACTCTTAAATCATCAACATCCTGAATGTGAAGTCATACTATGCCTGAGATACTCATACAGTACAATGCTCCTGACATGCACACTCACATTTAAAACAGTCTGACATACAAGAGGATGCCTTGACATTGTGAATTTCGTTCAGTTCTTCTGCCTCAGCAGACACCTTGTTACAAGGGACTGGCATGGCATTTAATTTCGCTGACATTGAACTCTGTAAATGATAATCAACAACAAAACAGAACTATCAGTTGTTATGTCTCTACTGCAGAGACTCACCTGCAGTAAGAGGGTCTTAAAGGCAGTTGAAGAGTTTTTAATCCTGTCCCGGCTCATATCATCGTGGTCAGTAGTTTGTCTGCTGGCTGTTTCAGCATGTGGGATATGTTTGTCTTCAGGCCTTTCTGCCAGAAAGCCGTAAGGATGGGAACTGATAAGAATATATTGATACAAATGCCGTGTCGAGCTGGCTGTGGGAATATCCAATCAACTAAAATGGATCAAATGAGAGAATGTTTGTAAAGAATTTGCAGAAAAAAATTGCCCGAGCCTTCCTGGGTGACACTGTTATTATAACTGGATGGGTGCTGCTCGGTAGGGGAGCAGTGGCACTTGTGTGTCAGTCCTTTAATTTAGGTGCATGTTGTGTTGAGAGATGATTCAGCATATCGCTGGTGTTTCCATCCATCCTTGAAATTATCATTTTACAGACAATACAGCTAGAACTGTTGTCATCTTTCTCTGTGAAATGAAGCCATGCTTTAGACCGTTTCTTCTTCTCTGCCATGACTCCTTCTTGTTGCAAGTTTCCATCAATGTAGATGCATGAGTTTGACATTGTTTTTTGTGCAACTGTAGAAAAACATGCTATGCTGTCATCAATAAAAGGCATTGATGAACTCAGTGGCAGGCGATTTCAGTGGATGGGACAAATTGGAAACTGTTTAAAATAGTCTCAGAGGCATAGAAACTTGATAGATCAGACAAGTTCTACAGATCAATTCCCATCTCTTTTAGGATGTCAGGTGATGTGGTAAAAATAAAGCCCTTGAATGGAGGAGGTTGTGGTCGAGGAAATTAAATTAAATTAAAACACAGGACTTCCACCCAGAAGACTGCTGTATGTTTTCCTTATGAAACCAAAAGTCAACACTAACTTAATATTTTAAACCAACCCATGATATTTCTCTAAACCTAGCCGAGGATTTATGGCGCATAAACCGATCCAAACTGCAGCCGTTTTTCACAACGATGACTGCATGTTAGAAAGGCTTTCTGGCAGAAAGCCCTGAAGGCAAACTTCTCCCATCTGTGCTGTTTTTGGGCCTCAGTAGAATTAGAAATGCTGAGAATGTGTTTCTGTGATAGCTGGCGTATAAAGGAAGAAACTTTTCCCTGAAGAATTCTGGAGAAAAATATCATATTGGCACACATACACACAGAAACCCAAACACTGACTAATAACAACACGCATACACAAAAAAAGGATATCTCCATGGAAGGACTCATCCAACTGGTGCATTTATATACATGGTTTTTTTTTGTTACAAATATATAGTTACCTGTACATTTAAAGCCAGATCATATTTATTCCTGTAGTGTGAGTTTGGGGTTCGGGAGGGCTGATCCAAAGTATTGTCCTCATAAGTAGTGTAGATGTCATTGAGTTTGTTCAGACAATGTGGGTTCAAGTGGTTTCTGATGAAGAATGTATTGCATCAACGAAGCACAATTTTTAAGTTCCTAAACAAGCAAATGGGTCCTTGTTTGGTTTTTTTTTGTTTGTTTGTTTGTTTTTCTTAAGGGTCAGATTTCAAAACAGATGGGTTTCGTTACATACTGTACAACCTTGGTTTTTTACAAAGGATGTGGGCTGAATTTTACGTTATAGTTGTTTCTAGGGTCGTTATTTTTGAAAGGACATGTAAACCACATGTGTGTTTATGTTCACTGATTCGCACACACAAATCTGCGTAGAAACAGACACAACTGAGGGTTATCTTCGTGCGAATGGTGAGTTGTCCAATTAGATAGACTGTTAAATTAGAGGCCAGAAAAACTGTAGCTGAAACAATTCAGGATGCACAAGCAGGGCAGTGAGAATTACAGCACCAAGGCATGGTAAACAACAAAATACTAATTAAATTATTATCATTTAGATGATGTACAAAACAAGTTTTCAAAATAGTCAGTGTTTCTTTTGAGGGACAGTTTATAAGCGTAAAAGTGGCTTACATGCTTTGAAAGATTAATGTTCTCAGTTGCATTTAAAGCAGCCAAGGTCACTTTTTTTGTTGTTGTTGTTGACTTGGTCAATGCCATGCACAGAGAAACTACGACTTATTACTTCCAGTAGCCTGTTACAAAGGAGTGAGTAAGATGTAAAGCAGTTGATTGGACTTATTGGTACAACTCTGGGCTCGTAAACATACGTAACCATCAATACTTTCGCCTGCAGTAGGATGTTAAATGTGTTCTTAATCAAACTCTCAGCTAAGTAAAACAGAGAATTGAGCACAAAGTTCAGAGTGTCTGGGGAAGAATTTAATAGACAAAAGCCTGTAGTAACTGCGTCAGTTTCAAATTTGAGCTTTCCTGTGTTTCCAGGTCTGTTTTTAATGACTTCTCTGGGTTTGTTTTTTTAATGGTACTGTATTTGTGTGTCTGAAAAATATACTGTGGGTCATTTTTTTAGTGTTGTGCAGCTAAACGCGTGAAATTCTTTGAACAGTTCTGATATTTATAATTGTACATTGCAAAATGTCTTAAGACATAATTCCTTTTTTCTTTCCAGTATTTCTTGAAAATTTCCCATTAAATACGCAACTTCAAAACTGATGTCCGAGGGTTTTGGGAGTATTTGGCATTTACCTGTGCTCAGCTGAGCAGGATGAGGATCTTTGATGCTGCTGCTGGTGTACTCAAAGGTTAAAAAATGTTTGTCTTCTTTGCTCTGAGTTTGTTACTTTATGTTTGATGTTCCTGTTCATGTGGCTCTGCAAACTTAAGAGGTCGAGGCTGCTGCCATTTTTGTTACTCACTTTTATGTACGTGATGTAATTTTCCTCTCATCCCTTTATATATTAGCAAGAACAGGACTAACCAATGGACAGTCAGTGCTTCAGGGTTCGAAGATTTTTTTTCTTTCCATTGAACGACTGAATGAGTTACAATCACAAAGACGGATGTTCCTGGTATTAATGAGCACTGAAACTTGGTTATTGAGTCAACAGTGTGCCTCATGGACGTTGTTTGTGTCACAGATGTGTTGCCTGCAGCTGTTGGAATTAACTTTGAGCATGTCAGTTCTGCTGCCGTGATGATTTTAGCGTTGTTACTAGCCACACCCTTTAGTGAGAACTCAACCCGAATTACCTGCCTTATTTAAAATGTTTGTTTTGTTTTTGTCTTTTTTTTTTGTTTTTTTTTTTTAATTCAGATTTTTGCGATGGGTGGGGGTGGGTGGGTGTACTTTTGAAATGACATACAGCTTTCTCTAACTGAAGAACAATATTTTTATTCAAATCCATTGTAAGCTGTGAAAAAGCTGAAGAACTTGTACCAGCATCATTTAGACATGACCCCATGCAAATAACAATCTGTTTGAACACACACGTCAGCTATACCAGCATGGATATTTGATTGAATAAACTCACTTTAAAAAGGAACATGAGTAATGCACTTCTTTTTGTTACGACAGGGGGAATATTAACATAGTACAGATTTAACTGACACCTGTTAAATGGACTTGGCCAAAGAAACAATTGATCAAAGTAATTTTGTGTCAGTGGATTTCAAATTATACCATATACCATCTCAAACAGCTTAATTCAGAAATAATAATACAATAATATTTCACTTTGAAAACAAATTTAAAGATCACACTAGGCTCCAAGTTAACCAAGTTATTGTAAATCATTTAAGCTGCATGTAAGCTTTAATTCCCTCTATGTAGCTGCAGGTTTCCATTTAGGCAGCTCATTCCAACAAACAACATTTCATTCACATTGTTGTGTTAGAGTGAATTGTTGACTTTAAAAGTCACTCATCTGCAAGAAGACAAAAATATGAGGTAATTGTAAAAAAACAAACAAAAATTGCTTCAAATAGCCAAAGATATGTAATTAACTAATCAGATTGGTGAAGATGAAATCATAGACTCTTCTGTCATTTGATTAATCAATTAATTACATGTTGTGGTTCACTGTGATGAAGACTTGCTTTGAACACTGATGGCTCCCCAAGCTGTCAGAAAAAACCTTGAAGTTCACCTGGTTGGGCTAAAAAAAAACCCAGTAGATTCCATCTCTGAGCTTTGTTTTGAAAAATACTAGCCATTCTAAGTTTCAAATAAAAGGTAGAAATAAAGGACCCCTGTGTCAACAACTAAGGCAATAACCTGTGACAAAGGGGTCACAAGAAGAAATATACAAAATAGGATATCTAAGCAGAGTTTCTGTTTTCTTTGACTGGCTACTACTTAACCTTTTTTCTTTTCCTTGCAGGGTTAGCAACTATTTTTTTCACTTTGAGAGGTTGTAGAGTGCAGGAGGAAGTAGGCTCAGTGACATCCTCAGATTCAGTCTCAAGCTTCCTTTTCTGACCCTTGTCCTCGCCGGCTTCCTCCTCCACTTCCATCTCAGCGGGGCCTCCAGCTGTTACTCTGGGTGCGGCACCTTGTAGCCACGGAACATGCAGCAAAGGTACTCTGGGTGTAATTGCTTCCACTGTGTCGGTGAACACCTCTTCATCTTTGGAGGCACACTGTCTGAATCCCAGCGCGAGGACGCTTTTCAGCCCCAGCGGCTCCGACACGCTCTGGCTGAGCCGAGGCACCTGGCAGGCCGGGACGCCTCTAGAGGCACTCAGCGCTATCAGGTGATTCTTCATGTGTGCTGGCTTGATGGACTTGCACACAAGCAAGAGTTTGAGCTCGTTCCTCTCCAGCGCTTTGGTGACCTCATTGATGCCAATGGCCAGTTGTCGTCTGGCTGCCACATCTGTCCAGCCGTTTTTGGGAGCATCTTGCACCTGTGCATCCTGGCTCACCTGGGGAACAGGTTCGGATGTTGCAGCAGATTTCTGGTCTTTCTTTTTCCTCCACTGGCGAAACACTTTCACCTCTTTCTTCTCAAGACCTGTGGAAATCAGTTTGTCCTTTAGGGTTTTCAGGATGAAGTGCATGTCTTCTTGGGGAAGTGGGCTCCATTTTATAGTGAATGGTGAAGTGAAGGAGGTTTTGGCTGGAGTGTACCTCTTGGCTTCCTTTTTAGCTGCTGGCTTCCCTGCAGTGGCCATACTCCTCTGAAATGAAGACATGAAAACAAGTAGTAACATTGGTATATCAAGTACAGACAAACGTGGAATCCATGCCAGCTTGAGTGCATGCTGTCATTAAAAACAAAGGGGGATTACCAAACACTGAAATATTCTGAAATTCATGTTCATTTTTTCAAAGATTACAATTTCCACTCACCCTCTCAACCCTAACTTTTACATTCTTATTACACTATATTCTAAACAAATGCAAAATAGGAGTTTCTGACTCTTGGTCTCTTTTTTCGCTGTGCGTTGTTTTCATTCAGTTATGTTAAAAGAAATCACAGTACAGAGAAGCAAAATACCACCAGAGAGCACCTTTAAAACTCTAAAAGAATAATCTGTACTTGTGTAACAGAGATTGAACAGAGAAGTGATCATCATCATCACCATCATCATGATTACAAAAGTAAAATTAAAAAAGCATTATCACGTCCCACTTTCAGCAAAGTTTAATAATAATTTCTCTGTAGGTGAAAATAAACGTGGAGTGAACGAAGTTTTACTGCTTCAGCTGCAGTAATAATCAGTTCTGGTAACCACTTCATCATCATGTCAGTAAACAACATACCTGACCAAAAACAAGTGACATTAAGTTACTTTACCTGATTTGTTTAATACAGCAGAAGCTTTTGTCACATCCTCAGCACAGCACGGGTTGCCATTAGGGCGTCGCCATCTTGTTTGAATTGAAATAACTTTATTAAAAAAAAAAAAAAAAAAAAAAAGTACAACAGCCGCGCCGACCAGCGTTCAGTGAGTAGTATGACATTCAAAATGGGTGTGTGGCAGAAATAACGGAGTCACTCAATACGTGTAACATGCTAATAAAGCGATTTATTGAACTTGATTAAATTCGAGATAACGTTGATACACGTCAGTGCTTTTTATGAAGCAGTGGCGGAACTAGCCTGTTGAGCTAGCTTACAGAACCGTTAGCCATGGCAACGCTACCGATAGCCTAAAATGTAGTTTCAAGCCCTGTAAGCCTATTCATGTTTTATCTGAAAGTAAAGTGCAACATGTGGTATTTGTTAGTAGCATGTTCTGTAAGTAAAATGTATTCATTGTATTATAGGCTACTTTATTGCTATATGAGCTACAGTAGCTATCCCTGGGGAAGTAGGCTAACGTTAGCTTTGTACTGTTATCATTGGGTGATGATTTGCTTATTTCCACTGCTGTTGGGTAAGTTTATAACAATAAGTATGATATTTCAGGATCGAAGATTAACATTTGACCGTGTGTAAACGCACCTTTAAAGTAACTACAGCTCTGATAATAAAGAGTTTAGGAATAAGTAGAGAGTAGCATACAACTGAAACACACAAATTATAGTATTAGTCATATACATTATAACTCTCTCTCTCGCTCTCTCTTCCCCTCTGTGTGTGTGTGCGTGCGCACACATGCATGTGTGTGAGAGTGTGAGATGATGACAGGCAGCCAATCAGCTCCCTGCTCCCTCCTCTGCAGGGTACTCCTTGCACGGCAGTATTGCATTGATCAGTTGTGCCGCAATTACAGCTGCGAAAATCCGTCAAACAGACAAGAGATATTACATCTATCTGAACTACGGGGCTCAATCTGCGAATATGTCTCAGAAGGTAACTGTTAACTGCTTTGTTGGCATTTCATTCAGCTGTGTAACGGGGATGTGTGTGGGGATCGCCATTAAATGAAAAGGGGTCAGCGGTTGGGTGCTCACGCCATCAACTGTATGCTTGTGCTACCATCTTTGACAGTGTGGGGTCGGTGAATGTGTGAAAAGCGAGTGTTGGCATATTTATATTCGGACCCTGTTGTCTGTACGACGCTGCAGTCACAGCTAACTTGCAAGCAGATTGCTTCGATAGAGAAAAAAAAACGAGAAATATTATCACACATGGTTATGAAAAACAGGATCTAGAAGATGAATCATAGTAGACTGGCACCATTAATACCAATTTTAACAAATTGTTGAGATTTAGACCCTTTGGAGCATTTTAATTGGTTTCAGGCACATTTTAAAGGTTTTATAGTTTCTGGGTTTTCAAGTTTTTGATCCATATAAAAGGGTCTCTGATGGCCTATAATTATCTGCTCTGTCCCAGATCCTTTTTGTAAAGTAGATTATTCAAGAGGCCCAAAAGCAGTAGAGCCTGGAATAAAAGCCCATTGTTTCCCCCCAACAATGGGTTTCCCGGGCTGTGCGCCATGACTTGAATACTACATTTAGCTTCCTTATTCAGCGCTTTCTGTAACTGATTAATATGCACATTCTCATATTCTTTGATTACTTCACACTCTCGCGGCACCAGATATCTTATCTGGACTCATCGGTCTGACTTGGCAACGGACAAAAAACTACCTATGATTGCTTACCTTGTGCAACATAATAGCTATGGTTTGAATAATTAAATGAGGGAAGTAAAGAGTAACTTAACAATTTCCTTTTCCACCTATTACCTGCAGGCAGAGTTTGAGAAGATTGCGGAGGATGTGAAGAACGTGAAGACGAGGCCTTCAGACCAGGAGCTGCTGGACCTGTATGGCCTTTATAAGCAGGCACTCGTAGGAGACATTAACACTGGTATGACTTGCCGCAGAAAAACAGAATAACTTCCACGCCATGTTCCCACAAATCTGAGCATTCCTGTGTGCTGTTGCAATTTCAGATAGACCAGGAATGTTGGACATGAAAGGAAAAGCCAAATGGGACGCCTGGAACTCCCGTAAAGGTAACAAGATAAGAATGCTTGCAGGTGTAAAATAGAACGACAGGTCTTGTTATTTCAATTAACTGAATCATTTGAGATGTCAGCCATCTTAAATGTAGCAGTAAGAATTTAAGAGACAAGAGTCAGCAGCCATGCTAGTGGCTTCATGAGGCTGTCCTTGGACACAGCTTGAGCCAAATGCTAACACGCTCACAATTACACTGTTAAAGTTCCCATAATGTAAAAAGTGAGATATCCATGTCATGTTTTTGATTATAGAAGGGTTAGGCACTCTATGAATACTGTTCAAGTATTGCTCAATGCTCAGTCCACACCAACTCTAACACTATATTCACAAACTGTGCCTTTAAACAAGCCAACACGACTTCTGTGAGGTTGCGATGTCAAAACTATACAATCACCAACGTCAGCACAGTCTTGGTTGCAGAACCGCTGGCAGAGTTGATGCTGAAACTATGGTTGGGAGGTGCCTGCTCAGGCCTGTGAGAGCTGACCAATTAAAGCAGTCTTGGCTTCAGGAAAGGGGCCTTAAGGAGACAGATGCTAAAATGGAGCATTCACACAAAGGGTGAACAGGAGGTGCTGCAGCGATGTAGGACAAAATGTGAAGAAAAAAATAAAATTAAAAAATTAAATAAATAAATAAATTATATATATATATATATATATATATATATATATATATATATATATATATATAGGTTTGATGTTTGTATCAGTTTTGAATATCTTAGTTTAGTGTGAAAGCTAACATTTGCTAATTAGCTCTAAACACAAACTACAGTGAAGATGATGAGACTGTTGAAGGAGAACACACCATTAATGTCTGTGCAAAGTTCAGTTGAAGTCAATCTGATTGTTGTGGAGATATAAAAGTCTTGACCAAGGGGGTTTACTGACCAGTTGACCACGGCTACAAAAAAATGAACATGTTGATATTTTGTGTTCTTAATCCAAATACTTTCTATTTATTTCAGGCATGTCCAACGACGACGCCATGTCAGCCTACATTACCCTCGGAAAGGAAGTGATCAGCAAATATGGCATGTAATGCTTGCAATAACTGAAGATGCTGAAATTAATGCAAAAAAGACAACAGTCAACTAACTCAATTACTAAACTCATGCTGCTGTCAACATACTGTAACAAGTAGCCTTCTGCTTTCAGAGGCCATAATAATGAAGGTTAATAGTGCAATTACATTTTTTTGTGATTTATTTCCTTTTCTACATAGACTATTTCTAATAATTTATAGAATTGAACAATTTCTATGCACCCTTGAAGATTGAAATATTAAATTTGCTAGTTGCTGTTTTTAGCTGATTTGTGTAGTTAATTGTTTTAATGCACATGTACACAGCACCATACTGTATTCTGTACACTTTCATATGTACATCTAGCTTGAGTCCTAATCAAAACAGGAAAAACTAAATGCTCTAAAATGTGAACTGACTGCACACATTTTTAAAAATAAAACCTCTTTGTGAACTGTTTTATTTTTTTGTTATTTCCCCATCTGCACTAATTGGTATAAAAGAGGTGGGCAAAATAACACAAACACCTCTTTATGATGCAATACGGCCCAACACCACCATGCTGGAGTCTCCAGAACAGTTCAAACAGAAACTGAACATTACAATATTTATGAAGTTTTATTGTAGGACTTTTTTTAAGCCAGGAGTACCTAATATACTGTCAACTCAGTATATTTTTGCTCATAATGTTCATATTGTCCCTCATCATCACTTACATCAGAAGCACGTTTGCAAGGGATTCCTGAAAGGATGGGAACAAATTATTCTCTGTAGCTGCAAAGCTAAAAGTGCTACTGTGCACGCCGTCTGGAGTGGGTACATTTAATGTTAAGGGTGTAATACATCTTATCAAATAAATTTGGGATCTTGTGCATTCCAGAGAGTTGAATTATGTCAGACGAGCTGTATGGAGCCATTTTATAATTAAAACATTTTTTAAAGGGTTTTAAGAACAAGTCCCCATCTACTTCAGTTGTTTAAGAGAATGCTGCAACACTGTCTTGCAGTGAAGGTCCAGAAATGTTCTGTGGACTGCAAAACATCAGCTGAAGTTTCCATTGGCACCAGTAGACTATGTATTTTCATTTATGGTTGAACTTATCTTTTAATGGTCAGTATTTTAACAACAACAATTACACATGGGTATACACATGTTTGAAGACAGACTAGAACAAAATATGAACCTTCTACTTAAGGCTAAAGTGTATTTGCAAAAATTGTTTGGCTTTGCTGCAGAGAAAGGTTCACCATGTCACTGACCTTTGGATGTATTTGTCTGGCTTAATACCTTTTTTTTTTATTAACCATTTTGAAAATGCTCTCTGTGTGCAGGGATTACGTAAAAAGACTTGTTTAAAGTTTTACAGACTCTATTCTGGTCCACAGCCTCTAAATTAATCCAGCCCCCCACCTCTCTCTCACACACACGCACACACACACACACACACACACACACACACACACACACACACACACACACACACACACACACACACACACACACACTCAGCATCAATGCCTCGTTATTTCGCTCATAGAAATGTAGGTCAAGTGCGGGGCGCATGCGCAGTGATGTGTTCCGGGCTGGCACAGTCGTCCAGTGGGGTAAAGGTCTGCTGCGGACAAAACAACACTGAGCCTCCCTGAAGTCCAGCCGGCTGCAAGACCCAAGATACTGCCGCTGTGTGTGTGTGTGCGTGTGTGTGTGTGTGTGTGGATGCATTAATCTAACGGGTCCCGGAGAAGGTGAGCCGACAGGAGCACCGTGTTTGAAAGCTAGGAAGTGTTTAATTCAAGTTTTTGTTCCCAACTTGAAGTGTTGTTGTCATACCGTTAGCTTATAACCGGAGGAGAGAGAAGCTAGTAGACTTTAACATTAACACAGCTTTGTGTCGGCTAATCATCTAGCTATCTTAATGCTACACGTTGAATTAAAAGTCTTATTTGTCAGAGTTCTTTCAACAAGCAGGTTGTTAGTCTGAAATTTTGTGAAAAATGACGCTGAAATACGCTACAACTTTTATCGAGTCGTCGTAAAAGAAGTTTATGGATTTAAATGGCTTTAATAGCATAGAGAGGGTGTCAAGCTAACCAGCTATGTAAGCTAATGTTCCATAACAGAAGAGTGGGATGTCAAAAACCGGGAGAAAATCACATATTTTGGTGGTAGATCCCTTAATAGTACACACAATGTGATCTCAGTGAAATTGACAGTTCTTTGTTCAAGCGGCTGCTGTGTTTACCTGCTCATGTGTCTGCTCATGTGCCTCATGGTTTAGGATTACTATCGTTGTAAGTCTTTTAAGTACATTCATAGGGTCAATGGCACATTATTAACATTTCTGTAAATGTGCCAGTTTAGTCATCCATAGATCATTTTCATCTGCAGCCCCTGTGCAGGTGTAATGATAGCTGCAATAGACACATAAAATACATAGAAACAAAACAGCTGTACTGTGGTTGTTGCAGAGACAACATGAGAACAAGGAGAACAATACATAAAACCTAAAACAACATGCCTCAGAATATTTGTAAATAACCATGATTTTACATTGAATATGATGGTCAGTGATTGCATACATCGAGGTTCAAGGTTCAGCTTTATTGGCATTGCACAATACAGGATTGCACAGTGAGTTGTAATTGCAGCCCCCTCTCATGCTACACACAGAAGATTTATATACAGATGCTTTGATATTCAAAGTACAAGACAATAAGGTAGCACATGAATGTGGTGCTAAAGGAAGAAAAAAGAAAGGGAAATTATATGTATAGAAAGACGCTGTATTTTATAACTTATATTATAACATATTTTCATGCAAACTTGAAAACATGCACAATGTTTTTAATACTGATTATTAATTAGGCGGTCAACATAAAATGAAAGCACAGCAATTTGGATGATAGGTAATTTTAGTCATTTTTTGCTGGTTCATCTTCTCAATCAGCTTCTGCTTTTCTGTGTGGTATATGACAGTAAGCTGAGTATCTTTGTTCTGACAAAACAATACTTTAACTCTGGAAGGTGGGACATTATGACAACATTTTCAACATTTTCTTTACCAATACGTTAATCGAGACAGTAATCTTCAAATTAACTTGTGATGAATATAATGGTCAGTCGCAACTCTGATGGTTATAATACATGAACATACAGATCTCACAGGAACTTTTCTCTCATGTCTTGTTTATGGCAGGTGTGTCATGTATGTTTAGTATGAGGGTTTAAAACATATTTAACGTTGACGCATATGTGTAATCTTTATGAAAAAAGGCCATGGTAATATATGAATAAACACACAAACATTGTCTGTTGATGTACACATCAAATCGTGGTACTTTGTAGAGTTTATGCAGTGAATATCTCACTGTTCAGAAGAAACAGTTGTAAATAAAGTCAATTGGATAATTTTTCGGAAACATTTGATTTAGTCATAACAGTGATACAACTCATATCGGCCGCAGCCTCATTGCAGTGTCACATTTATTTGTGTCACAGAAAGAAGAAATGGCAAATCATTTGTCAGAGTCTCTGCCCGAGCGGACCTTCCAGTACCAAAGCAGCCTGCCAGCCCTGCCTGTCCCGACACTAGAAATGAGCCTTTCCAAGTACTTGGATTCAGGTAAGATTGTAGCTTGGTACAACCTGCTCAGTTACTCTGTTGCAGGTTTTCTAGATATTTACCAAGCAAACTTTAAATATGTTTCCAAAGATACTATAAATGATTAAGAAAATTAAATGTAGTCAGTTTCTGCACCTTTTTAATACAAAGCTAAGTTAACAGTGTGTGAAGTGTTTATTAAAATGATGCACCAGCAGTCAACGGTTTCCCTCCGCTCTCTTCGGTTTTTCTATGTCACGTCCATCAATTCTTCTCCCCAGTACACCTCGCTTAGATGTTGTAATTTATTATTTTATTTGATATGTCAAATTCAGACAGTCTTTGGTTCTGAGTATTATAATATCACATATACAAGAGTTTAAGTATGCATGTGTGATTGTGTGTTTCAATTAAGCATGTTCACTTGACAGACTGACTAACTTTGTACTGCCATGTTTTCCATCAGTTCGCCCTTTTGCATCTGATGAAGAGTTCAAGGCTACATTTGACATGGTGAAGAAGTTTGAACAGGGTGTTGGCAAAGATCTGCACCAGAAACTACAGCAGAGAGCGAAGACAAAGAGAAACTGGGTGCGTAATTGAGCTGAAATGTCTCGTTTTTTGCGTTACAGATATCTTTTTTTACTTTGCTGAATGTTTTGTTTTTTTCACTCCCAGCTGGAAGAATGGTGGTTAGACACTGCGTATCTGGAGATCCGTACCCCCTCTCAGCTGAATGTAAACTTCGGAGGCCCGGCGCCCTACCTGGAGCACTGCTGGCCTCCTGCAGAGGGAACTTCTCTTCATAGGGCCAGTATTATCACATGGCATTCACTAGAGTACTGGAACATGATCCGCACGTAAGACATGTTTACACACAACACGAACTCTGTGTTTGTGGTGTTTTAAGCTGAATTTGCTCTTCTTTTGTACATGAAGTCAAAATGAATTTCCTGGTCTTTCTCTTGCATGTTTTAGGGAGAGGCTGCCTCCGCAGAAAGCTGGAAAAACAGCATTAGATATGGACCAGTTCAGAATGTTGTTCTGCACCTGCAAAGTACCCGGAGTAAAGAAGGACACCATTCGTAACTACTTCAAAACAGGTAGATCTAACTCAGCTTTTATCTCTAACCTTCAGACACACCTGTGTGCTCTTTACTTCACTTTCTCAGTTGAGATCAGCATTGTGTAATGTGTGTGTTGTGCTGTGTCACAGAGAGTGAGGGTCCATGCCCTTCCCATTTGGTAGTGCTTTGTCGTGGACGTGTCTTCACTTTTGACGCACTCTGTGATGGACAAATCCTCACTCCTCCAGAAATACTCAGGTAGTGATTGCAAGTACAAACACCACTCTAGGATAAAATCCAAATAAGAAACCTTGTACCCAGGAGAACAATCTTCTTCTTGATGTTTTGAGGATGTGAATTAACTGACTTCTAAGAAAACACTGAGGAATTTTACTGAATATTTTTCATTGCACTCATCAGCCCAAAGAGGGCGCTACAGATAAACACTGAATAAAGACAGAGGCGACTGCAAAAAACAAAAAAATTACTCAGATACTGGGACTATGTATGTTTGTGAAAATTGTATGGCAGTCTGTGTGTGTGTACATATTTACGAGTGTGTGTTGGGGAACAGTAAGAGGGAGGAGATTTGTGAAAAAGTAAAGTAGAATATAGGAAATCTATAGGAACATACCAAAAAAATGTATGATACCCTGTAATAGCAGGCTGAATGGAAACCACCCTGCTTTCAACAACCTTTATTTTTGCTTATATTATCCTGCACAGGCAGCTGAGCTACGTGAAAGAGCGCTGTGAGAGAGAGCCAGAGGGAGACGGAGTGAGTGCTCTCACCTCGGAGGAGAGGACTCGCTGGGCGAAGGTAGGGGTGCTCAAGCTTTGGAGGGTTTGAATAAGATCTACAACAGATTATAGATTATTTATTTTGCGAAAGATTTCTCATATTTCAGAAACATACCTGACGATCAGTACTTGTCTCTGCAGGCCAGAGAGCATCTAATAAGCATTGATCCGCACAATAAGACCATCCTGGAGACCATCCAGAGCAGTCTGTTCATCATATCTCTGGATGAAACCAAACCCTACTCCTCTCCAGAGAACTACACCAATGTACGGGCGGCACAAAGTTAAATTATTTATGGCTGCATGACTAACTGTTCACCGGCCTCGGTGTCTGATTTTGTAACTCTGGCCCTCTGATCACAGATGACCCTGGAAGCACTTACAGGCAACCCAACCATACGCTGGGGAGACAAGTCGTACAATTCAATCGTGTTCGCAGACGGCACGTTTGGATCCACTTGTGATGTGAGTTTGTGTGCGTGTGAGTGTGTCATGCAAGATCTTGGTGTCTTGGAAACCTCTCTGTCCAAAAAGCAAAGAACTCTGCCATGTAAAACTTTAAAATCCAATGTCCTAAAAATGATAGATTCAAATTGTTTTGCAGCATGCGCCATATGATGCAATGGTACTGGTGTCCTTTTGTTGGTATTTGGACCAGCAAGTTAAAGCTACAGAAGGCAAATGGAAGGTAAATATTGACTTTTACTTGATTACTTTACGTGAATTTAAATTGTTCTTGATAACGATGGCTCACTTTAAATGGATCTGTCCACTAATGATGCCTGACTGTCTGTACTTTTTAGGGCTCAGATGTGGTCAGACCCATACCCCCTCCTGAGGAGCAGGTGTTTACTGTGGACGAAAAGATCCAGAGCGACATCGGCCACGCCAAGCAGCAATACCTGGAGTCGGTGAGCCTATATTCAACAGCAGTCCAAGCTAAGAAAAAAAGCCTAAATGATTTTTCCCTGTATGTAACTGTCCACTCTGTCACTGGTTTTACAGACTCAGGACCTGCAGGTGGTGTGTCACGCCTTCACAGCGTTTGGAAAAGCGGCCATCAAAGAGAGGAAGCTGCATCCAGACACCTTTGTACAACTAGCCATGCAGCTGGCCTACTACAGACTGCACAAGAAGTATGGACTCACCAATATCACCATGCAAGTGTGATGTTTGAAAACCATAAGAAGTGAATCACGTTGATGTCTCCTCTTTCCGCTCTCAGGCCGGGAAGTTGTTATGAGACAGCAATGACGCGCAAGTTCTACCACGGCAGGACGGAGACGATGCGACCGTGCACGAAGGAGGCTGCGGACTGGTGTGCAGTCATGACGGACCCCGCGTCCAATGTGAGTGTGTGTATGTCTGAAACTGTGCACCGTGGCAGAATCACTGAGGAGAAAGGAGGTGGAAGCAGTCTTTGAATATTTGAACATTAACACATAAGCATTTTTCTGTCAGGGTGATGTCAAGAGGAAAGCCATGCTGCTGGCCTTCAATAAACACAACAAACTGATGGCTGAGGCCCAGGAAGGAAAAGGTTAGTTCACTTTACTTACAGGCTGTTGCTCTGTATTTCTACGTATCACCAATCAGTAGCTAGACCATTTTTTCCTGCAATCTCACTACTACTGCTTTCAGACCAAAATTAGCTGGTGTATGAGGGTTTTTAAATGAAAGTTAACCCACCAAACATACCTGATTAACTCAGAATACATCCCGACATTAATAAGTGTTATCAATAATATTCTGGATTAAACACACCATTTTTTTATTCTGTAACTGATGACAAAATCTGCTAGGGGTGAGACTTATTATTGTCCATTGTTATTTTTGTCGGGACGAAACCTAGTTCTCACCTGTGAATGGCAGTTATTTTTTCCCACAAGCAGGCCTGTGGAGCATTTTAAGGGTCCTTGTTTTGTTTTTATTTTGCACAGTACAGTGCAGCATTCACACCTTGCTGTGAGTTTCATATTAATCTTCTCGTCGACGGTCGTAGTTAGTAGCTGGGACTGCTTGAAAAACGTAAGCATGTACCAATAAAAGCCAGTGAAAATGAAGATGACTTTGCAAATGAGAAAAAAAACGCATTCCACTCTTCTATTGGGAAGGATAAACCCAAGTTTTTTTGGTGCGATGCGCTTGATGTCAAAATAGTTTTTGTGTACAAGAAGACTCAGAGTACCTTTTTAGACACTTTTTGAAGTAAAAGACAAAGATCAATCAAGTAAAACCATAAACATAGACATAGTCAATCAAGAAAAGACAGTGTAGTAATAAAGCGTTAATGTTTATGTGGCTTTTGGATGTTAATAGATGGAGCGCTGGCATCTGATCTTCTGTATCTGAATTCACATTCTTTTGTGGCTGTTCAGGTTTTGACAGGCATCTTCTTGGGCTGTATCTCATTGCCAGAGAGGAGGGACTTCCCACTCCAGAACTCTTCATGGACCCCCTCTATGCAAGGAGGTACAGATTTAACGGACTCAAATCCATTTGTACCAACATGTGTAATAGAACTTTCTTAAGTGATCATTGCAGGGAAAGCGCTGTCGTACAAATGTCACATCTCTGTACAGATCTGACTGAAACTGAGTTGTGTTTGTGTCTGCAGCGGTGGCGGTGGTAACTTCGTGCTGTCATCCAGTCTGGTGGGCTACACCACAGTTCTGGGGGCCGTGGCTCCCATGGTGCACCATGGTTATGGCTTTTTCTACCGCATCAGAGACGACAGGTGGGCAGAAAAGAGACACGCCTGTTTTCATAAGGCTGTTTCTTCACTTGTGAATTAGTTTTACAATTTATGCTTTTTCTCCCTCCAGGATTGTTGTTTCCGTCTCAGCGTGGAAGTCTTGCCGTCAGACAGATGCTGCGTCACTGTACAACATCTTCTGTAGCTCCCTGCACGAGATGCTCCACCTGGCCACCACCTCTCAGCTCTAAGTGCTCCGCCGAAGAGACCGTGTTGCTAAACACAGGCTGATGCACGTTTACTTTTTATCCCTCAGCACGTTTCAACATTAACACGCGCACATTTTACAAACCCTCAGTTACCAGCCGACAGCTAGTGATAGTAATGTTTTCAGCACAGATCAATGCAAATATAGAGAATCAGTGCCAGTAAGTGATGACCACTGGTTTTGGCATTTAAAAAAAGTAACTCTTCTGTTTCTTGTTGTGCTAAACACACATTAGTTGATACTCTAGGTGTAAATATTTGTCCTGATTATCATGATTGTAGTATATGTTTTATTGAGAATGTTTAATTTTATTTCCATCAGTATTAATCCACATGCGAGCCAAAATTATGCCACGGCTCCACGCTTTTCTTTATGTTTGTCAGAATAAGTAGAGACTGTTTGAAGGTGGATAAATTGCAGAACATAACTTCTGGTTGTTTTGACTGTTTGCTTTAGATTTTTCTTTTACAATAAAAGGTATTCCATTTAAATCCATGAAAACAACTTTGATGTAAGTTAAACAAAATTGATTTGTCTTGTTTCATGTTCTGATTTTGTCCTCCAAACAAAATCTACAGGAATGTAAAAATCAGTCAACTTATTGAAGTTGGACAGAAATTAAGATTGATTTTCCTCTAAGTTTAATAAGCTGATGATATATTCTTGGTTTTTACTTGTGGCTTACACGGTCAATAATCACCATAGAGAATAAGTGTCATTTTTGTTTATTATTCCACAAACACGTGCAGTTAAAGGATAGTTCACAATTTGTTATTGTGACGAAGAAGCACTACATTTTGTCCCCCATCACTTACATTAAGAAGGCGTCTCTGATCTTGAAGAAATGCGTTGCGCAAAACATTTTTCAGTGTCTAAACGGGCGCAGATATTGTTCTAGGATGGACTTGAAAATTGGCAAATCCTTCCTTTAATCAGCTGAGGACCAACACAGTTAGCCAATGCTGTTTGCCCCCAGTGCTCCCTCTGTTCCTCTGTGACTCTTTAGGTTAGTTAACTAGAATAACAGGGTCAAATTTTTAATTTGAATTTTTAATTATTAGTCATCATCATTTCTAGACCTGTGAAAGATTTTTTTGACAAGAGCTGCTGTATCATGATTGTTTATATTTCTATGCTCAAAAATGTGAGAATAATTGAAATGTCTGCCTTTTGAAGATTAAAGCCTGCCTTCCAGTCTACTGAAGTACTGCACATTGTGTTGTTATACTTCAGTGCATCAGTGAAACTTGTTTTGGTGATTGTTTCAACATCCTTGAACCAAATCCTTACTAACATGGTCACTGCACTTTATGGGCTCTACACACTATGCAGCTTTCCTTTATTGTTTTGATGTCTCTCCAGTTAAAGATGAATGACTGTTCATGGCTTCGCACTGCTGTAAAACCTCACAAATCATCACGAACCTTAAAAACTGTGGTTTCTTTCTCTGCATTTAAAGCCTTAAACTAACCTGTAATCTGTCTGTGAATGTTGACTGAACTTTGAGAAATGTAAGATTGTTCTTCCTTCAAATATTACACTGAAAAATAGCTCAATATTTTTAAATCTGAATATGAACATTGAAAGAAAATGTATGTAATTTTGGAAATGTAGTCAAGTTGAAATAAACTTTTAAGAGATTTCCATCTGCTTGATTTTTTTTGGTTTTGTCCAGTGAAATGAGTTAAATGATGATGAGGTGATGTTTTTAATAACTGAATATAACATTTTAATAGTTTCATGACCATATTATTTGAAAAGGTTAGTAATTACACGCATTTGTAGAAAAAAAAAAAAGGATTCCTAGTGTGTGACAGAAAATTCAAATGTGCACAGCCCTGTTGTGTACAACATGTTCTCAGGTGAAATACTTCAGGCACTTCTGCTCAATTATTAACTCTGACAGTAGAAAACATAGAAAAACACAATCAATAAATTATCAAAGAATTTACCTAAACACAAATACTGTATAACACAACGTATCTATGATGATGATCCCGGTGTCAGGCACTGTGATACAGAATAAATCCAGTGTACTGGCAAGTTTAATCACTGTAGTTGCAGTTAAAGGAGGGTGGCACAAGATATCAACAAAAGTGAGGGTTTTTTTCTTTTCTTACAGTTGCTCCACCTTTAAATCTCTGGCCGTACTTGAGTCCCAGTGTATGAGGCACAAACGTGATCAGATCTTTTTAAACAAAGATAAGAACATGACGACACATTGGGCCTTTTTCAAAGCAGACATTTTGACCTGCATGGCAGGAAAAAGCACAAGTGTTCCTAACATTCAAGTGTCCCAGTGAGCTGCGAGTGTGTTCACTCATTCATTTTATTTTCTATGATCACATGTCACAATGTCATCTGTGAAAAAGGCCAGTGAAGAAAAACGCCTAATGAACAAGATGTTAGACTTTTTTGGCTTCTGAACATTCAGAAGCAGAGAGTTGACTATGAAAGGCACGAGTGTTGAGTCCATCCCTCTGGAAACTGAAAAAGAGTTCTGTCCTCTTATTCGCTCCTGTCGCCCATCTGTTTGGTGACCAGCATGTGGTAGACTCCCTTCTTGGCCAGCAGCTGTTGATGCGTCCCCTGTTCGACCACCACTCCTCCCTGGAAGACGGCGATGCGGTCGGCGTTTTGGATGGTGGACAGGCGGTGGGCCACGATGATGCACGTCCTGCCCTTGCTGGCGTGGTCCAATGCCTCTTGCACCACCTGGAAAGAGCAGAATGGTGATATTGAAATAGGAAAATAGGTCATAAATTAGGTGAGTTCAATCATCATCTCATGATACGTACAATCAGATTTATTTTTGAAACCAGTGGAGTTGCCCCCTGCAGGCCATTAGTAACAATGCAGGTTATGGATGGAAGTCTCTCCATGTTTTATACAGTTGACCATAAACACTCACCTTCTCACTCTCGGTGTCGAGTGCGGACGTGGCCTCATCCAGCAGCAACACTTTGGGGTTACGGAGGATGGCTCGGGCGATGGCGATGCGCTGCTTCTGTCCACCTGACAGCTGCGTTCCCTTATCGCCTGCCTGAGTGTTGTACTTCTGCTCATACCAACACAGGCGGAGAGAGAGGTGGCACATAATATCATAACGGTCAACTCAACTTCATTTACACAGCCACAACTTTCATAGAAACATGCAGCCCAAAGTGCCAACAAACAACAAAGTCAAAGAAGTTAATTAAAAAAATACTATAAATGAAATATTGTAAGACCAAAAACTGTAATAATGAACTGTTACAAATAACTGTTAGAAGTCAACAAAATAAAATAAACACTAAAATTTAAACACTTTAGCTAAAACATAACGCCAATTTAAATGCTAGATTACAAAAGTAATTGTAGAATATTGTCTTATAACATTTTATTTAACAGGTCAATAATTTCCTAGAAAGTTTCATGGAAATAACCATGTAATCGCTACTAAATGAGTTAGTATTCATCTAGTTGAGTTTATTGGCAGTTAGACAAGCAATTGATTTAAATGTATTATTTATTATTCTTACCAATTTGAGTGATATGTCTATACTATTTGACTTGTCTTGTCTTGTTAGTGCCCGATAAGAAAGTTCTCTGTTATTTATTTTTTTTAATAATTTTTCAATACGATGAGCAACACAAACCAAAATCCTGTCACCACCTTTATGAAGAGGTGGAGGAATAAATCAGATATCAATGGAAGGATATTTATAAACTTTGGCAAATGTAGCCAAAACTAGTTGTGGCTGGAGATAAAAGATCTGGTATCACTAGACGTGGGAAAGGAAATTTCAATTGTGATTTAGGTGAACAATCGTTTACTATGTGGTGTTAATCACTTTTAGGTGCCATGAGATGTTGTAAAGATAAGGATAAAACAAAATCACGCCGCCTTTTAATCTTCAGATTTGTTCCGACAGAGAAGAGGGTATTACTGACACACGAGGACATGGCAGCGGTTACCTGCGGCAGCTCTTGGATGAAGCTGTGAATGTTAGCCGCTTTAGCTGCCGCCTCGATCTCCTCCATCGTCACGGTGCGGCTGTTGTCTCCATACGCGATGTTTTCTGCCAGGGTGCAGTCGAACAGCACGGGCTCCTGGGACACAATGCCTATCTGTGATCTCAACCACTGGATGTTCAGCTGTTTGACATCCACACTGTCCAGCACCTGGTGGGGGAAATGGAGGAAGAAATTCCATTTGAGTGGCCGAGATCGTCGTCTTTAATCTGCAAGAAATACATTTTCGGCCCCTTTGTTTTGGCTCTTCATTAGCTCCTCCTGCTTTTTAGCTCCTAAATGTTCCACTATGTTAATGGCACACCATGGAGCCACAATGTCCTTAACTTCTGACTTTGGGCCACTGAAATCTCATCCGTGAGTCCAAATGAACATTTGTACCAAATTTGAAGAAATTCCCTCGTTCACAAGAAAAGGGACGGACAGACAGTCAATAAAGTCAAATCGTAGTTGTTGCTAATTAAGACACAAAAACATTTTAAAAACAAGATCCTTGTGCTATCAGAGGAGCAGCTCTAAAACAGTGACCTTGTGACAACACGGCAGAGCAGGAGACAACAATAAATATCACTCTTGTCTCCCTCATATCAAGATAAAATGGAATGGTGGGTTCAGTCAAGATAAACACACACAGTCTACACACACACACACACACACACACACACACACACACATTATACTGTCTACCAAGTCCCTGTCCTACCAATGTTCAGCACACTGCTATAAAGAGGCCATAAACACACAGTCTGGCTAACCATTACCTAACTGAGTAGGTGAAGAGGCACAGGCGTGATGATTCCAGCAGGCGTGTGTGTGTGTGTGTGTGTGTGCGTGTGTGTTTGTCTTCTCACCACTCTCCCCTCCCTGGCGTCGTAGAACCTCTCCAGCAGCTGGATGGTGGTGCTCTTCCCACAGCCGCTGCTACCCACCAGAGCCAGAGTCTCTCCCTTTTTCACCTTCAGATTCAGCCCTTGGAGGATGGGAACATCCGGCCGTGAAGGGTAGTTAAACTTCACATCCTCAAAGCGCACATTACCGTCAAATGTCTCCTGGAATTTTAAGAGATGAGAGAGAGGAGGGATCTGTCAGCGTGTGTGTAGAATCCTCTATTTTAAGTATTGTGTGAGGTGTGTGAGGCTTTGTGCTTGTGTACCGGTGTCTCTCCCTCGTGTGACAGGTTATCAATGGCTGGCTCGCTGTTGATCAGCATCATGAGGTGGGCTGCTGACAGCTTGGCCTTAGCGTAGTTTGGAGCGAAGGAGTTGGCCTCTCCGAGAGCCATGGCGCCGTACAGAACAGCCGAAATCACACTGAGGGGAGGAAGTCAGACACATACTAGTTTTACCTTTACCTTTCCTTATCTACCTTTTGTGTCAATGGAGTGTTAAAGAGGATTACATAAGGCAGAGCTGACAGGAATTAATATCTGAACCTTTGTGTGCACGACATGTTTGCAGGTGTCACTCTTTTTTTTGTCCTGTAGTTACACAAGTCAACCGACTGTGTTTAAAGATGAGGTCAAAGGTGCACAAGACATCATGATAATGTCAGGAGTCAAACTTAATATTTCCACGCGAGCATTTTCATCAGGTTATAAGGTTATATTTACAGTATAATTTAATATAATATAAAGACTTTAGGCTCTAGGAATGGAAATGTCAGTCGGTTGATCGGCCAATCCATGATTTTGAACCCTACTCAGGCTTTCACTGTCAGATTTTCAAACTTTACAACACGATTATACTGGCTAAGAGAATTCACAATAACAATATCATCACAGTATCTATCCCCCGTTTGTCTTCTCCTCCGACACTATTTTTAGCATTAGTGGTAGCATCTAGCTTTTTTCTTATATTGCGAATATTGTTATATTGCGGGTGGCAAGCAGCCTTAAGGTGCATTACTGCCATCATCCATGACAGTGCAAGCGCAGAAAGATACAGGAATGATTTAAGAGGCTCTGGATTGTTTATGTGACATACAGTGCTGCAGGGATGAGGTGTTTTTGAAGGCTAACCAGGAAGTTAGCAACGTCCTGGTTCCCTTGACACAAACCCTGTGGCAG
The DNA here is from genome assembly GCF_904848185.1 of Acanthopagrus latus. Taxonomy (NCBI): domain Eukaryota; kingdom Metazoa; phylum Chordata; class Actinopteri; order Spariformes; family Sparidae; genus Acanthopagrus; species Acanthopagrus latus. Next base: position 17,871,043 of record NC_051055.1, read on the forward strand.
TTTTTAATAAGATGTTGGATCATTGCTGAAAATTGGCTTTTTAGAAACACAAGTTAATGTTAATAACATGTTTTGTTCCACAAGATCATCCTGATAGATTACAATCTCTTTTGAGGTAATAATACACACCATAACTGAATAAACAAGCTGCTCTCAGAGGAAAATATGGTTCCCAGAACACTGGTAAAAAGTCTCCTTGTGGGAGTTAATATTTATTTGTTTTATAGTTTTATGTCCTGTTAGAAGCTCAAGGTGATGTGAACTTTTGACTTCCTCTTTGTGTAACAGGCAGAGTAAAAAAACAAGCAATGGTCCCGCCCAACAATGAAAAACTGAGTTAGGTTAGCATCCTGAAACACGTGCGTGTCTGGGTGCTACAGGTTCTTGGTTCACACATTCACAGTAGCCCTTCACATGCTTTAGGGCCAGGATAATGATTAATAGCCATATAAACAGTCTCTCCTCCCAGCAAGAATGCTTCAGTCTGATGTAACCTGCCTGTGATCTAAAAGCCCTTGCTGTCACTCTCTTGATTGTCTGTTTACTCACAGGAAAACCCCCTCCATATCCATCCTCCCTTCATGAATGAGCCAAGCTCCGAAACGGAAACAGGCTGCATAAGTGAAGTAGATCATGGCCTGAGAGAAGGAGTAGGTGAAGCCATACACATGGGCCTTCTTCTGGGAGTTCCTGCACAGAGAGTGGGAGAAAGGTGGCATCGGGATGAGCACAAATTAATTAATTTGATTAAAATGTATATATTTTTATAAATTTTTTTGTTATATGTCCCATGGAGAGACTGGATCTGTGGTTTACATGATGTAATTCCACGTACTTGTATGGCACTATGAGGTTTTCCTGATACAAAGACTCAAACTTGGGTTCTCTGTTGAGAGACACAACAGTACGGATATTCTCGATGGCCTCTGTAGCAATCTGTAGAGAAAAACACATACAAATGTTATATCTACGATGTATTACATGATCAGTGGTTCAACAATTGCTGCTCGAAATATCCTCAACCTTTCCAGCCTTCTCCAGCTCCTTCTTGTCCTCGGCGGCGTGTCCGGTGAGCAGCTTCATCTCAGCAGCACCAGCAACTGCTATGATGGGCACGACAGCCAAGATGAGCAGGGTCAGCTCCCAGCCGTACACCATGGAGATGACCACGCCGGTGCCCATGTTGGCGACGTTTTGCGTCAGTGTGGCCAGACGTGCCCCTGTAGCCTGAGCAGATGGGAACGAAGCAGATGACATGTACATGGATGACATTAGATGATCGGTTGTGGTGGCCTTGTAGTGAATAGCTCTGAGTGTATGTCTGTGTGTGTGTGTTGAGACTTACCCCTTGTACTTGGGCAGCGTCTGTGGCCAGTCTTGTCGTGAGCGCTCCAACGCTGTTTTTGTGGTTGTCAAACCAGCCGAGATCCTGCGAGGAAACACGGATAAACATTTTCCATATCCCGTGAAAATCATTTAAATAAATTCACTAACATTTCAAAAAGAAAGTACTATATGACAGCATCAGAAATATGTGAACATTTTGTGCTTGTGTGCCACTTTGTTGTGACACACTGTTCACTGCCATAAAGGACACAAGTGGCTTTTGGGGGAAATATGTTTAATACAACCATCATCTCTGACATACACATACACATACACACTTTTCTATTCAAAATACTCGAAGCAGTTTGTCTCCTCTCTTTAATGTCTCTAGTCATAACCAATCTAAAACCACTTCCCCCATATAGATCCCAGTGTAGGCTTCTCATTTCATTTCATTGCACTCACCTGTCTCATCATGGATGTAAAGGCCTTGAGTCTCAGCTTCAGGGTCAGAATCTCTCCAGATTTACCAAAACAGAAACCCTGTGAGTATTTTACAGAAAGAAGACATGAGCGCCACAGTCACGTCACCTGCATGTGTTTATGCTGCAACATTTTCTTTGGGTGTATATATGTGTGTGTGTGTGTCACTTGTAGAGGCACTTTCCTATATCGCACTGTAAGCCTTCTCTGGGTTTTAACATTTGAGATTATACTTAAAATGAAAATAAAAATAATAGTTTCTATGGGGTCACAGCTGTGCAAAGTTTTTAAACTGATTCAACAGAGAGAAAAAGAGAAAAACTTCATTGCTGAGTTTTAGAGATGCAGTGAGCCAACTTCTCTCACCTAGGGCTATGCTAAACTAACCTGCTGTCTATTTTAACTTTTATCGTCCTGACATATCAGTGCTATCAATCTTCTCATTTAAACAAGAGGTGTATTTCCAACAACTTTTTGGGTAAAATCAATATAAGAGACTGTGTGTGTGTGTGTGTGTGTGTGTGTGTCTGTGTGTGTGTGTGTTTGTGTGTGTGCGCATCCATACCTGTAGAAACATAGTGATAAAGGACACGCCTCCAATACCAGCAAACATCAGTGCAAAGAATGTAGCCCTTTGCCTGACAATCTCTTGATCTGGCTCTGCAAACACCTGAGAGGAGAAAAAAAAACACCTGATTTTCCACGCTCTCTTCAACATCTCACAAATTCTGTGATTAACATGAGACATTAAAATGACTTTTTTTCTTTTTTTAGTGCACGGATACCACAAGTAACCTACACTGATGATCTTAGAGAAGATGATGGCGAACACCGGCTGCATTGCTCCGTTGATCGTGGCACACAAGGTTCCCACCAGGATGTATGGCCACTCAGAACTGTTGAGACGCATCACTTTAAGGAACGACACAGGGGGAGCTTCTTCATCCTGCAGGAAGAGGGAGAAAGAGTTGAGTCGCATCTCTTTTCTCTCTGCCTGCCTTCTGGTTCTGACTTTGGGCAGAGATTCATTAGGTGTTCCAATTGTATCCAGACTGGGTGTAATATTGCTGGAGAACGAGCCAGGCTTAACCCTGAATGGATACTGTGAATGTTGAATTACCTTTGGCTGCAGTGCTTGGTGGAGGACGTTTAGATACATTCAACTGGTAATCCTCAGAACTGACATTATATTGAGTATTGATTTGTCAGGATTTGTAAAATACAGTTATTTGTCATCAGCATATAATGAGAACTTCCTCAGCTGGCCATCAATGCCATCGTGACCATTCAAAACATGCAAGGTGTTAGCTAATGTTTCACTGGCAAGGACAAATAGAGTTAGCCTAACAGAGGCAATAAGACACACATATAATCACCTAAGCAGTTTATTTTTCACTCAACCACACAAATCTCACTCGACCGAGGCTCACCTCTTCTGTCTTGTCCTGGTCACCCTTCGACTTGTCTTTCTCGTCCTTGTCGCCCTCTGAGGCGGTGAAGGAGGAGCCTCGCGTGGACTTCCTCCGGCGTATAGAGGAGTGAGAGAAGGTCTTGGCTAACGGGCTTTTCTCACCCGCAGACGGCTCGCACTCGTCCTCCTCCCCATCCTCAGCTTTCTGGAAGGTCTACAGTTGGTAGAGACGGGGTGGGGGAAAGACACGAACATAATCAAAGGCCGTCCATTTTTTCATCATAAAATTCCCTCTCAGGTCCAGTCCGACCAATTTTTTTAGTCAAGCTGTTTACGTGTGTGTTACCTGCATGGTGACCAGAGACTGGTAGACGCCCTTCTTTTCCATCAGTTCGCTGTGAGTTCCCATCTCTACGATTTCCCCTTTATGGAAGCCAGCAATGACGTCCGCATTTCTGATGGTTGAGAGGCGATGGGCGACTACTATGGTGGTACGACCCAGTCGGACCTGCACACATAGACAAAGAGTTTTTACTCACAGTTACAAGAAGCAGCTAAATATTCATTTATGTACAGCACATACAGTCCAATAGTCTGGCCCAGTCTGGATTCAAGTCTAGAAAGTCTATTTATACTCTAAATGCATTTTTTTCATAAATGTCAACATAATAAGCATTAAAACTGTGTCCTGGACGAAGCAGAGCATGCGTCTGTGCATGACTGTACCTTGTCTAACGCAGCCTGAACAATGGTTTCACTCTCGGCATCAAGTGCAGATGTGGCTTCGTCCAGCAGAAGGATTTTGGGGTTGCGGACGAGAGCCCGAGCAATCGCAATCCTCTGCTTCTGCCCTCCACTCATCTGAGTCCCTCGGTCTCCAACCAGCGTCTCAAACTTCTGCTCAGCAATAAGAGTCTCAATATTAGTAAGTTGTGTACAAAGTCTTTGATAAGCACAGAGGGAGTCAGAAATACAGTCTTACGTCCGGAAGGTTCATGATGAAGTCGTAAGCGTTAGCCTCCTTGGTGGCTTGTACGATCTCCTCCTGCGTCACGTCAGGTCGGCCATATCTGATGTTTTCAGCGATGGTGGTGGCAAAGAGGATGGGCTCCTGACTCACCACGCCGATCATCTCTCTCAGGTAGCGGATGTTAAGTGTGCGGATATCGTGGCCATCAATAAATATCTTAAAAGCAAGAGCCAAACAGACACACAATGTTACTTCCTGGAGATTGTTTGGCGTCACATGGTGTCAAATACTAATGCTGCGTCGATTTTGTTAAGTCCAAAATGAGTCTGACAATGTTATAGTAGTTTGATGCTAAATCAGTGGTGTACTCTTCTACATCTGAAAGTTACAACATTGGACTGAATAAATACTGAATCAACTGTTTTGATAAAGGTGGTGTAGTAATGTCACTTACACTTCCTTCATGTGGATCGTAGAACCTCTGCAGCAGCTGGACCGTGGTGCTTTTGCCACAGCCGCTGCTCCCCACCAAGGCCATGGTCTGTCCACTCTTCACGTTCAGACTCAAGTTGTTTAAAATCTACAAAAGATAACAGTGTCAGTACTGAGACACAGTTTAAGAGAATATAATGTCAGTTTAATTGTATTTTTGTGTAGAGTTCACTGAACAGAGTCCATAGGGAACATACTTTGACTTCCGGCCTTGAGGGGTAGTTGAAGTGGATCCCCTTGAACTCTATGTCTCCCTTGACAAAGTCGAGCTTGTGACCCGTCTCTGAATAGCTGTCGATGCTCGGTTTCTGTTGAGGCAAGAGTTAACACTATGGCCACAGCTGGATAAAGAACCTGATTCTTATCATAACCTCAAACAGACAATGGGAGGAAGGCTGTTAATGTTACAGGGCTAATGTTTATTTCCACAGCTTTGTGTTTTCACTGTTTCTCTCAGTGTGCCTAAACACACAAATCGCTATTCTCTCTCATGCTTCGCTGTCGAAGATTTGTTTTTTTGTTTTGAAGATTTGTCTGTTTTATGTCCCTGTTGGAGGCCTCACCCTCTGGCACTTAAGACCCGACAGTTTATCTTGTTTGTCTTTTGAACACCTTTCCAGACCACTAAGTGCTTCACAATAAAAGACACAAGAAAAAAACAAGACAAAAAATGAGTAACAATATAAAAGCAATACAGATCTTGAGTCCAGTGGGAGAGAGTAACAAAGTATTCTTCAGTTTTTTTGCTCGCAGCACGGAGAAACTAAAAAAACAGAATGGAGGAGATGTCATACTTGTGCTTGTGGCCGTGTGTATGCTAATTTGTGTTCATGTGCAAACAGATGCACTCTTCAACTCATGGTCTGTAGACCACAGTATCCTGTTTCAATGCTTGTAAATTGATTTGAGTGTGTTGTCATGGTGACAAACATACAGGCACACTGTAAACTAATCATACAACGACCCTCAATGCCGCGATCCAGTGCATCTCCTCGGAAGCAGCTCAGTAAAACAGAAAAATGGCATCTAGGGTTGTTTTTTTATCATCATGTTTCGCAACAAAGACACCACATATAATTAAAGTGGTGGAAAGATAGATACTACTGTGACTGTACTGCTGGTTTCTGACATTTTCTCTGGCACATTCACCTTCAAAAGCTGCCAATCCAACTAGTTTCATCAATCCCTATCAATAATAGGAACTAATTAACTAATTAAAAAAAACCCAGATCGATCTTGAATTTAGTGAAATAATCAGCGTGACGTCATCAGCTAACTGAATAACATAAATCTAGATTAACTCAACTTGAGGAAACGCTGTACATGTGTGATTGTGGTGCAAGCCTTTAAATCTCACAATACATTCACAGTGGGCTCAGGAAGGGGAGAGAGCCACAGCTGTGCAACATCAACCAAGTGACCTGCAATCCTCATCCAAGCAGCAGGTGCTCCAATTAGAGCAGAATCCAACATCTCATTACTGACTTCGACTCGTCGGCTTCATCAAAGCGGCCTCCCAGTGCGGCCGAGTGCAGAGGTGCGTGTTCACTCATACAAACTGACAAACTGTCCAGCGGCAAAGAGATTACTAAAAATCTTTTGACGTGTGTGCTTTGAGGAAATAATGTTGTATTCCTTACATGATCAATAATGCTGTAGACTTTATGTGCTGCTCCGCGGGCGCTGGCAAAGCTCTGGATGTTGGGAGAGGTCTGACCCACAGTGAACGCTCCGATGAGCACAACGAAGAACACCTTGAGACACAAACACATAACACATGAGCGTTAGCCGCACCCGAGTCTCCAGTAGCTTAAAATGAAAAAAAAGAAAAGAAAAAAAGTTAATTACGAAATCTGTCATCATGTGTCTACTCACAGTGAGTACGGATCCAATGGTGTATGTGCCGCTCAGGATGAGTGTGCTCCCGTACCAGAAGGCCAGAGCGTACGACAGGTAGATCATCAGGAAGGTGAAGCCCATGGCGATGTTAGAGGAGAGCGCCTTCTTTATTCCCATGGCTTTAGCATCCTCCAAGTTCTTATTATATCTGTGGTGCAAGCATGCCGGTTAGCTCGATGGGAAGCGAAGTTAGAGTTAAATAGAATAAGATTGCAAACAGCAGGGCCCTTTGGCATCAACAAATGTCACATCTAATCCAATTCCTTTGTTTTCATGGGTTTTATCCATTTATCAAGCCTCTCAGGGACTTCTTCCTCTGACTTTGATCAACATTTATTTGCCCCGCACAAATGTTTTCGCTTTGCTGGTGAGAAAACAACCCCATAACCTTCCATCAGACTTGTACAACGTCGAAACTGTGTCGTGATTTTTGGGAAACTCTTAAAAATGCTGATAATCAGCTGTCAGGTAGTGCACTTAATTCCATTTACAGTATTAATCTCACTGATTTTATTTGGTTTGAAATATCACTTTAAAAAAAACATTTCTACTTGCTTTTACAGTACTTTTACATTGATTTTTCAGCTTTTTAAGGACAGTGCTCCATCTTTTTGTACAGAATGTGCTATACAATTAGAGTTTCACATTCATTACTATTACTGTTATTGTTGTTGTTATTGTTCGTAGTAGTAGCATTCTGCACCCACCTCTTGATCTCTCTGTCCTGACCACTGAAGGCAAACACTGTCCTGATAGCAGAAAGCACCTCTTCTGCCACAGCTCCGGCTTTGGCATATGCGGTCTGCTCTTTACTAGTGAAACTTGTCAGCACCTATTCAGACAAATAAGAGGACAAAATGTAATTAAAAACGCAGATGAACTTCTAAAGAGTAAAGCAAATATTTTCTGAGAGACGCTTACTTTACTGAAGAGTGCGGCTGAGATGCCCAGCGCTGGGCTCACAGCCAGGATGACCAGGGTGAGCTGCCAGCCTTTGGTGAAGCCGATGATGAAGGAAGTGATGAAGGTGGTGTAGGCCTGTATCAGCATTCCCGCCTTATCACCGATACCCTCCTGGATCTTATAGACATCGCTGCACATGCAAAGAAAAAAAACAACCCATGACCTTCTGAGTACTGAACACAAGTTTATACATCTGCACACATATAATTGTAAATTGAATATCTTTTGGTTTTGGATTACTGGTTGTACACAACAAACAATTTAAACTTGGGCTCTGGAAACTTATGATGACATTTTATAGGTGATATGATTAATATATTATTTGAGAAATCTGTAAACTTTGAAATAGAAAATAATTGTGGCTGCATACATTCTTAGCAGTGCTGATATGTCTGGCATGGTTAGCATTACACTCGGGTTGAAATGAGAAATATGAACCAGAGTGTTGTGATACCCACTCTGTGAGACGTGTGTTGAGCTCTCCCGTCTCGTTGACATCGAACCAGCCGATTTCCTGCTTCATGATGCAGTGGAAGAACAACTTGCGGATGCGTTTGACCTGCCGCCCGGCTGCCAGGGTCCAGAAGGACACCTGCATGTAGGCTGCCACCAGTACAACGGCCCCCATGATGGAGTAATAGATTGCAAAGCTGGAAGAAGAGAAGCACTGTGACTTTAAAACTACCATTGCTTCGACTTGAGAGGAAGTAAATGGAGACATATAATGATCATTTTCAGGTTTTCATAATTTTATTTTGGCTCACTACTGCTACCGCTCTGTACTCCCCCTGCCCTCAAGTCTGCTCTGATTGGTCAGCTCACACATGCCTGAGCCAGCACTCCTAACAACAAATGCTAAATGAATTCTTGCATGCCAAAATATCTGCCAGGAAATGAATTATGAAAATGTGTGAGATGGTGACACTAGCCGTGACACTAGCTGTTTGGTTGTGTTAGCTTGTTGTTGTAGCTTGCTGTACTTTCAAATTAAAAGCCCCCTGCTAAGAACCTGGTTCTAAAAAAATGGGGTGGAATATAAAGCTCTTATTTTGAAGACAAATTTGTTGTCACTGCTCACAGCCCAACTTCGAGCTTCAAGTCTCATCACAAGTTTATGCCTACCCCAGAGGCAGCTTTTGGAAAAGGAGGAATATTACGCTGCCATTTTAGAGAGACTGGCCGGCACATTGCCGCCCTCACCTTGGAGAAAATGTGCCACCTTTTGTATCTAAAAAGGGCTGTAGTGTGATGTCACAAAGTCACAGAATTGAAGGCGAAACTATTGACGGGGTGTTTAGGAGCAAGGTTTGCTGTGGGAGAAAGGAGCCTCTAATGGTGCGGACTTTGACCTTTTTAACTTTCAAGATCTCTTACAGGCACAAGACTATATGAACACTGAAGCAAAGGAATGAAAGCATAAAATGTCTCATTTGAGCTGAGGCAATAGAAAATTCAAATAACAAGACATCTATCATTGATGGGATTCTATAATAATATTTTGATCGTTACAAACGCTAAATTCAACATTTTGGATATATGTTCATTTTATGCTGTTAATACAGACATACCGCTGCATGTCTCCTTGTAAGTTGCTGGTAGGTATGGTGATATCTGAGGGCACAAGGTAACATAAGAGATTTGTTAAGAGGTGTTAAATATATGGCCTCTTCATTATCTATCCAGTTAATTATGTATGTGCACGCCTGTAACTGAAAACTCACTGGGGATGCTTGAGTTTAATTGGGAGTTCAAGGAGTCATCTATGAAGCTGTCTGTCATGTTTCCAAACACAATACACATGAGAGGGAGCACTACACCGTTGACCATGGCCATCACCGTCCCGACAATGAGCAGCAAAACGTCCCAACCGTCTGCGAACCTGAACTGAAGACCAAACAAGAAACAACAGGAATCAGAAAGGGTCCGTCGTGGGTAGAAGAATTTTGAATTACGCAATCAGAACAGGGAGAAAACTTTCAGGTCTGAGGAGTCATTATGTTCTCACAGCGGGGAACTGGTGGAGTCCACCCAAACAACGGGAGGATGTGCCGCACTCCCATCCTCTCTCCCTGCTTCCCCTCTTACCTCATACACACACATACACACACACATCTTGCTGCTATGACCACTACATTTGTTTGATAACTTTAGTTACAAGTTACTTTGCAGAACACATGCTGCATCCGTACCTCATTTTTCATTTAATTTAGTTTTCTTGGATTTACAAAAAACCCCACCGATTCTGAAAATCAGAGATCTGCTGACTGACTAGGTGGGCCATACTACTCAGTATGAAAATGCGTGTAAATATATGTTTATATCACTTGTACTTTTGATACTACATCTAATATCATAGACTTTTTTTTTCTCAAGTACAATTGGTAATATTTCAACACGACATTTTTACTTTCACTCAAGTTTGTCTCACTGGTTACACAACGCTTCTAGATGTCATGACATGACCATTGACTCATCTTAAAAAAAATAAATAAATAAAAATTAACATCACTTCTCCTGTTTCCTGCTCCTTTTGAACACATACATTTCATTTTTGCAGTATTGTAAGGCAATGAAAAATGGAACATTTTAAAAATAGAGCTGTAATAACACCTATTTCTGACTGAGGGAGATCACAGTGTGCTGACTGAGCCTACCAGAGCAATGGGGCCGACCATGGGAATCTTTGGTGGTTTTTCCTTCTTCTTCTTCTTGTCATCGTCTTTGCTCTCACTGAAGGAGTTGTAAATAAAAGTCAATATGTCAAAGATAAACTTTTAAGAAACAGGACACATATTCTGGTATATGAGCTGTTTTAGCTGTGCGTTAATACAGTCATCACTCTTGACACCTGCAGAACTCCATAAAAAAAAGCGTGAATTTAATACCTTAAATCTCCATTTGGCTCGTGTTTGCCTGTGGACATTTCCATGTCGCCCTTCGCGTCCGTGTCTGGCTCCTGTTAGAGGAAGAAGCTGTTTGAATTTTTCTGTCTAAACAATTTATATTTATCCTTTTTCTGGAATAACAGAGTCCTCCTCCCCTCCCCTCCACAGCAGATCACCTGAGAGCAGCCACAGAATGAAGCTCACTCTGCGGTGAATTGTGTAAAGTGTATCATCAGACAGTAAACAGCAGCACACAGGAAGAAGATGCATCACATTGAGATAGAATGAAACAGAAATAGAGTAAAAATCTAGAGGTACTGACCCAGTGCTTCTTCGCCATGGTCGCGCCGGACCCCTCTCAGTGCTCCTGTCTATTTTTGACAGAGGTGGTGATCACACGCCTGCATGCACCAAACGCTGGCCCGTCCTTCCTCTCCCCCTCCTCCTCCTCCCCTCTCCACCTCCTCCCCTCTCCCCTCCTCACGTGGCTCTACAGCAGCTGTACATTATCGGCGGATGACCCTCGATGGGAAACGAGAGCGCTGACTCTTCCGTCTCCAGAGAAATAAAAGTGCAGGTCTGACTTCTCTGCGGTTCGTCCCCCGTGCTGCCTGTGCTCTCACGGCCGCTGCTCCACGCTTCATTCCAGGAGGTAATCGATAACGGGCCGTCAACAGCAGCAGCCAGGGGAGGAGCTGTGGAGTCCGGGGACAGGTGTCCATCATCTGCTGCCCTGTCACATATATCTTTATCTAATTACCCAATTAAAACAAGAGTTTGATGTTGTGGGGACAAACGTGTTGCATTGCTGTCTTGCCAAAAGTGAGACTAGAAGGTCAACGGCTAATTCTGTCTATTTCAGCAAAGATAATTAGCTTAGCTTAGCCGAGCTAAACAGTGGAGAAACAGCTATCCTGGCTCACTTCAAAAGTTACCTAAATCCATCCCTGAGTGTACCTCAAGCTCACCAATTAAGATATTATTCATTCATTCATTCAATAGATTAAGAGGTTTACCAGGTTAGCCTATGTGCTGGGCTCTCCTTGGTTGCTTCACCATGACAACATGACAAGGCCTTTAATTGTAATAGCGTATTCCTACATTCATGCATTTGGTTCTTTAATTGAGTAAATTATCTAAATGATTCTTCAACCACTGGAGCAAGACAGCCAAGTAGGCACACTGGCATGGAAGTCTCACTATGTCTTTTAAGTAGTGTCTGTGATTTATTTGACATTTCTTTCCTTTCCTTTTTTTTTTTTTTTTACTTGCTACTCAAGTTTTGTTTTGTTTTTGTTTTTTGTTTTTTTTTAAAAACTTATTACAATGATTAAAACATCTGTGCTGATGATGATGATGTTACAAGTTATGATGGCAGTGAGGACAAAGGTGAATAATGATCAAATGAAAATACTGCTCATCTATTTCTTCTTCAATAATTATCCTAAAGTATATTATTAACATTGTGTCAGTGTAGGATCACAGTGTTATGAAATCAGATGAATTTGTCAGTTTAATGTCTGTAAATGATGTCTGCATGTCAGTGATTGTATAAAGCACAGTGCCTTATCATCTGTTGCTTTTTGTGTCATGCTATATTAGCTGCTTTGTTTCTTCTTGTTAACTTGTCATGTTGTCTTTCTACAAGCAGCACAGAAAATTATTAGAAGGGATCTCTGTTTTGATAAACTCAAGAAGTCAAAATATGGCTGGGGACAAAAATTATTCTGAAAAGAGAGGGAAAAGATAAAGAGAAGAGCACGTGTCGTCTAACAGTTTACATTACTGCTGAATCCTGGGTGTGCATGTGTTGTCAAATGGACAGTTTACTGCCGTAAATAAAGTCATAATGTTGCCTTAGTGCAGGTCAAAGGTACAATGATGTTGAGATCAGTCACCTGCCATCAACAATCGACAGCACAACTAACCGCACAGGAGACACAGACATCATCAAATAAGTGGTTAAGCAATTATCATCTTGTACCTTAAAAGGTATTAACATAGAGTTTATTTGTTTCAAAGTTACATTATAGCCATGTTTGAATCTCCTCTTGAACTCTGACATCGTTTGACTCCTTAATCCTTGAAGTACCATAAAGATAGTGTTGTCATAACCCATCCTGTCATATTTTTTCCTTCTTATCCTACCTTTGTATAACTGTCCTTTGTGAATAGGTGGTATTATAAAATAAGGCTGTACACCACAGTATATATGTAGATAAAGGGCTCCTATTGAATTGGTGTTTAGTTTTAAATCCATCTCTTACATTCATTTTTTTAAAGCAACTTAAAACAAAGCAGAGGTAAAAATCTAGTTTCTTATTGGTGTCGTCAGGTTCACCATATTTACAACTGTGTCATGTGATTTTTACCTCTGTCACTAACATGATTGTAAATGCGACTGCTGTGGTTTGTTGGTGGTTGATTCACGTCCTCTAAAAAGTACACGCTGACTGCACAGAGGTCAAAAGGCACTGAAACTAAAGGTTCACACAGAACACATGAACACGAGACGCTGCTGTTCTGGTTTGGTTTCCTTCACACGCAAGTAAAGATTCAAATGTGTTACAAATCACACTTGGTAGTCTGAACCTTTGGGTGTTAAAACGGCTTATGTTGCTGCTGTACTGGTCCAAATACTGAATACTGTATATTTTGTCCAACAAATTTACAAACTAAATAGAGGTACTACGTGATCAGCAACATCTTATCATATCAAGTAAATTCTAAGAGTACTAAGAAAGTCCTGCACTTTGGTACAATTTAGAGGTACTTGTGCCTTACTTGAGTATTTCCATGTTCTGATACCTTTACTCCAATGCATTTTGTGGGCTAATGTTGTACTTTTACTCCACTACATTTATTGGACAACTTTAGTTACTTCTTAGTGGTCTGTATCAGACCAACAATTGGTCATCCCATCAAATACCTCCAGACTTTTACTCAAGTACTGTTAATATGGATGAATTTCACTTTTACCAAAATAATATTTTACCATGATATCTTCACTTTTACTTTAATATGAGTTTTGAGTACTTGAGTAACACTGTCAAAAATTAACTTCATACATTTATGTAGGAACTGTACTAAAAGACAGTTTTGAAGTACTTTACTGTTTCCGTTTTATGCTCCTTTATACTTCCACTCCACCACAATTTAGAGGGAAATAGTGTAGTTTTGTTTCCTCTATATTTATTTGACACCTATAGTTACTAATTACTTTGATGACTAAAAGTTTACCTTTAAAAAACAAATGATATTCTTACAAAATGCAGTAATATGCTCTAACCAGTGCTTTCTGATCCTTAAGCTTTAATTGGAACACCTTGTCACTGTTCACATGTCTACAAGAAGAGTTCTGAGCATTTCCAATAGAGAGACACGACATCTCCCTGAACTTCAGATAGTTTGATTTCATAACAACATTTTAGACCCAACAGCTAAAAGTATCCAATATTTTAAACACAACTTAAAAAGTAGTAGAAAAAGTAAAAAAAAACAAAAGAACAAACAAACAAACAAACAAACAAACAAACAAACAAAAAACTGTCCTCTTCCTCCCTCTCCTGTGGGTCACGTCATGACCCCTCCCATTTCTTGTGTGACTCTCAGAAAGGTGGCCCACCTTAACGAATGGCCTCACTATATAAATACACATGGATGCCATATCAGTCAGTGGGGCCAATTTTCAGCACAATGAGTGCTTTTACTTTTGATACATTAAGCACATGTTGATGGTACAATGCTGATTCCAAAACAGTTGAAAGCTGCATAAAACATAAATAAAAACAATGCAATGATTTGTGAATCCCTTTTTGAGCCATAATAAGTGAAAACAGTACAAAAACAAGATATGTAATGTTCACAGCGATACACTTCATTGTTTTTTTTGTAGATGTGCAGTCATTATGAATTTGATGCCAGCAACAGAAAAGGGGCATGTTACCACTGTGTTGGATCAATTTTGTTATTAAAAAATAAAAAATAAAAAAAAACACCCAGTTTGGGAACTGGGGCCACTAATTGTTGAAGTTTGCAATGTGAAATTCCTTTCTATTCTTGCATGATACTATCACCTGCTACCTGTTAACCTGTTTAACAGTGGAAGGTGTTTTTGGTGAACTTTTTCCCAGTCTAATGTTGCTACTGTTGATCGAATGCATTTTTACATTGCATTTGATATCTCGTCTTTGTGCTGTATTCAATTGAATGTGGGTCATGAAGGATTTGCAAACGACTGCTTCCTGTTTTTATTTATGTTTCACACAATATCCCAACTTCATGGAATCATGAACTTCCGTACTTTCAGAGGGTCAAGGTCAAATTTATTTATAGAGTGCGTTAAAACAAACAGGGTTTGTACCAAAGTGCTTCACAGCAAACATGAAAAGAAACTTTATAACAAATGTGAACCATTAAGAGAGCAAATGAAAGATGATCAGATATGATAGGATTTTGAATGCAGAACTTTTACCTGTAACAGAATATTTTTACATTGTTTTATTGGCATTCCTGAGTACTGAGTACTTCCTCTACAATGTTGAATCAACACAACAACACCACAGCATCAGAAACAACCTGGGTTGAGTTGGTAAGGGAACAAAAACACCCACCAGGGCAAACCTACATTTTTCTACATTTCAGGTCCACAAAATTAACTAACACATTTAAAAAAAAAAAAAAAAAAAAAAAAAAAAAAAATTGAAATGAATCACATTCTCAAAAACAACTGACCTTGGTTAGGGTTAGGGTTAGCAGTGCTAGACAATCACCACAGAGTTTAATCATGGCCCTAATGTTTAATTTTAGATCTTAATTAAAATTTAGTGCAACTATGTGTAACAGTAACTGTTGTACTGGATTACTTCACATCTTATGGTGGTTTGTATTTGTTCAGTCACTGAATGTCCTCTAGTCAAGGTTCCAAATAACTCTAAATGTGCTGATAATGTAACTGCAAGCATTTCAAACCATCAAATTTCATTCATCCACCTCTCACACTAACTTGACCACCATATCCTCGTCAAGAGTGGAGAGAGGCAAGGAGTGAGGAGGAGATCCAAGTGAAGGATGCAAGAGTGTATGAATATGGAGAATGTGTTGTCTGCTCTGGGGCCACTGGATGGCGCTCTCCTCCCTCAAGACCGATTTGAATAATTCAAAGACACAAACACTGATCTTAAATGTGACCAGGAGCATCTATGGACAACCAGGAATCAAAACGCAGGACTGAAACATGACACAACTGTCACAAATGTATTTCCTTATTTAAAGTAATAAGTACATGAAGAAATAATGTGTGTCATTACGTTTTCTGATGCTTTGACAGGTTTGTTTACATCAGCAGAATAATGTTTTGTCAACACATAAATAACAGCCGAGCCACATCCATATGTTTCATTTAGAATGAACTGAGACAGTCTTCCAAACTATACCTGTAGTTCACGTGGTCAGCTGTGCCTGGGCCTTTAACACCAGCTGCCTGCTGACACACACTGTGGTGCCTACAGAAAAAAATACAAGATACTGAATCTTTTCATTCATTTCGTTTTGGTGAATCAGCTTTTTAACACCTGCAGCTGAGACCAGGTTAAATTTAAGCAGCAATACTCATGAGGTCATTTCCTGTCTGACAGACAGAAGCCACTCACACCTTCATTTCTCACGCTAATGACAGGCTGAAAATCATATTTTCTCTTAGGACCCTTTAATGTCAACAACAACTCCCTTTAATAACAGCATCATACTTCCGGCTGGGCACATGCACCTTCAAAATAAATTTAAAGCCATTTAAATCAAAGCTGGTGTTATTTAGAAATAGCATAAAATGTAGAAAGAAACTATCCGACCTTAAAAAAATGTTACAAAAACAGTTAGCCTTCTGTTAAAACCATTGAATCATCATATTCACATGGGAAAATTATGAGACATGAACATTTTCTGTAAGTATTTTGGATTTCTTAATTTGCTAAATTTAATTTAATTCCTATAATTTACTGTTTTACTTTCTCTAAATTATATTTTATTCATGGAAGTCTAAAACGTTGTTGCAAAGTATTTATCACACTTAATGATAATAACAATAATGATAATAATCAGTTCCTAGAGCAAACAACATGAGCAGCATTTTCATATAAGTTTCTCAGTTATGCTATCTTCAAGTTTTCATATCATATCATATCATATTATTTTATATCATAATATATAATAAATTACATGATGTCAAATTAAGCCCACAGAAAGTTTTTCTAAATGATTATTCAGTATAAATCGTCAAATTAAATGTAAATTTAATAGGCCTACTATGCAATCGGCTTAATGCATGCAAATTAAATTTATTCCTTTTGATATCAATATAAAGATATCTTTTTAAAAAAATCTTAATTTACTCAAGCATGACTTTTGGGTACTTTTTACATAACTGACAGTTTTTTTCTGTTTGGATGTGAAGAGTGAACCTTTAATTTGAAAATTCCCGCCGGAAGTCGCACATTTCTGTCTTGACCCAGGCTCCCGTCGCTCCCCTCCTTCCTCCGGCTGAGCAGCGTGTGTTCCTCCTCGGAGGTGACGGAGACAGCCGGTCCTCCCCTGGTGCAGAGGGAGCGGAGCGGTCCGGTCGCAGCCTCGGACTCGGGTCGGGGATGGCGTCACTCGGCGTGGGGCTGCATCTCATCCGCAAGCGGGGAGCGGGCAGGAGCGCCGCGGTGGAGAGGAGGAACCTGCTGACGGTGTGCAGGTGGGAATCCCTCACATTGATCTCTCGTTTAATGATAGGGAGGATGAAACAGCGTCTGGGTCTCTGACGGCAGATTTGTTGAGTGAGGTTGTCTTGACTCCATCCTGATTTTAAAAATATGATTCAATAAGCATTTAAAACAGAAGAAAGTCAGTGTGTGTGTGTGTGTGTGTGTGTGTGTGTGTGTGTGTGTGTGTGTGTGCATTCAAATATTACAGAATACATAAGAGATATATATCGTGTGTGTTTTCTCTTTCATTCATTCACTTTCTCCTACACACATTGACGCCCACCACAACCAGCAGCACCACCAGCAGCAGCAGCCTCTTCGAGTCCTCATTAAACATTCATGCAATCACATTTCAGCTTTAATGACCCTCATAATTTGCTCAGTGTGGATTAGTCCGGGATTCTAGAAATACTGAGCCCAAATTCCTCCACCATTCACAGCCCAGCCTCTTGAAAACAAGTGGATTAGCCATCAGAGAGAATTTGTAAAAAAAAAAAATGTTTTTGTATTCATCTCAGGATTTGTATCTTTTGCTTGATGTCCATTATTGGTGATCTAAAGACAGCTTTGAACCTCTCCTCCATCACACCAGCATTATATTATTCAAGCAGATAAGTGCTCTTTTGTTTGAATGTTTTTGCTCCAAACTGAGATATATGTAGAGTCTGGTAAAGCCTGCGTACATTTGGTGTTTTTTTTTCCAGAACAAACATTCGGGACAACAGCGGCGAGGACACGACCTTGCTCCCCTCGGTGCATTCATAAGTGATAAGCTGAGTTACAAAAAAAAGAAATATGGAGAAAGGCGGCAGCAGAAAGATGCTGAGGTGTGCACACACGTCGCCTGCCTGGTTCTCCTACTCTAAGGTGGAGAGCGCTCTGCCCTGAGTATTGATCTGTGGTCCTCTCTGTGCTGCTGGCAGATGTCACTTAACTACAGATAGTCCCTGTGGTTGCGTTCAGGACCACAGAGGAGTGGGAAGGGGTCAGAGGAAAGGGAAGAAATTGAGGTGAACATCAGAAAGCAATCTGATAATGAACCACCTGCTCCAGCTGGTGTCCGCTCAGCCTTTCTAGGGACAAGCCTCGCGGTTTGCTCAGGTGGTCCTGCTTCCATAACTGTCATTTAAAACAGATGTACACGGAGAGTAATTAGACGCAGGTGCTGCTTGCTGACCAGTCTGGTCCTCTCCCGTCTGTTTCTGCCTCCGCACCAGCCATCAACTCTCGGACAGGCACGAGCGGAGGAGGGAAAGAGTCAGACGAGCGGTGGCAAACCAGCGAATTGAAGGAAAAGAAGATGGAAAGCTGAGAGAATCAGCTTCTTACATCCATTTTCCCCTCAGTTAGGCCGTAGCTCCCATGTTGTCGAGATCAATTACTGGTCAATTTCAGTCATTTTTTAAGAAAAATCGTCGAATATCTGCTTGTTCCAGCTTCTCAAATATAAAGATTTGAAGTTTTCTTTGTTAAATGTGATAATAAACAATGCCTTGGCAAGACACAAACAACTGAAATGTCAGGATTAGGCGTACCAGTTTTTTAAAGCAATATTATGTAGAAATTTGGCATGTTGTGTCGCAGCTCTGTAATAGTTTGTCAGAAGTAATGTAGGTGCTAACTACAAACAAAAGTCATTACGTCATAACTATGTCATGTTGAAAACTTGCATGTTGAAGTAAACATGTATGTGACGCTGTGATCCTAACCTCTCACTGAAGTAGTGTAGTGCAGAAACAAGATGACAGAGACACCATTCACCCTGTTATAAGACACTGTGTTATCACAATGATCCAGCAGCTGGATTCTTATTTTAAGGTAGAAAAGTTACAAGATGCTGCTTCAAACCACACAAGATCCGGACTCCAAATCTGTCCGCTGTATTTCTTATCTTTGGGAACTTGAGGGTCTACACTTAAAGTTCAGTGGTTTTGAATAATGGCTGCCTGCACAGTGTGAGTGTGTATCGACTGATTCATTAGCAGACTGCTGCTTGTTGATGGGGGGGGGGGGTTAAGCTTTCAGAAAAGAGTAGATCTCCGCTGGAAGTCGACTGTAATGAAGCTGCTGCGCCCGCCCTCAACACAGCTGCACACCTGCCATCTGAAAAGTTGCCAGTTCTTTTTTTTTTTCTTTAAAAAAACAAACACATTTCTTCTAGATGCTTCTTCTGAGTTATGCAAATAGCATGTTGTTTTGCAGCTTGAGCTTAGATATCTTGCCTGTTTTTATGTGGATGAGATTCCGATTCTTCGAACGTCTTTGTCCACATTAAACGCTGAGCAGGTTAAATACGCCGGCTTCACTCTCCTTCGTAAACCCCCCTGTGTTTATTCCAACCAGGCCTGTAATCATCGCTGATTACATCACAGTCTCTTTATTTTTGTACACACTCTCAGACAGAGGTGGGAGACACACTCATATTAATATAACAGCTAAAACCGTCATCCTCTTTGCAAGGAGGTGAATTAGAAATACATTTGAAAAACACATAATGAATTAGAAATCTAAGTCAGGTGAGATGGGTAGTGACTGAGACTGTATTTGTTGATGTAACTGACCTGAAGAAATAATAACAATAAAAAAACAGTCTGCAATACTTCTTCTCTCTGCAGATGTGTAGGTCAGGCGTCTCGGGCTGAACAAGCCTCTTAACTGGTTTTGACGCTGTGATAAATAACCCTGGTTACACCCACGTGTCTTTAAATCATCTGCTGGAATCGACATTGATTCAGAATTTTTTTCTTTTTCTTTGTTAGACCTACTTCGACATTTGTCACAGAAGGAAAGGCACAGGTGTTACTAATAATGATAATTATAATATTGACGTGTCTGCTTTATTCACGAGTCCCAGTAATCCTAAATGGAATTCAACCATCATTAATCAGGTAATTTACACAACTTTTCCTTTTGTCACATTTCAAAATGTCTTTGTGCTGCCTTCAGGTGCTGTCCTGTTAACTGTATGATTTGTTGTGGGGTTTAAAATGCCTCTTCTTATGTTGATGAAGGCGCTGTATCGTAGTCAACTGGATGTGTTTCAGTTTCTTGAAGTTTCTTTTAGCTCTCATCCAAGAGGCTTCTTCAGTTCTAACTAACTGGAGGGGAGTTGCAGGCCTTTAAACTCTGTGTGGGAGTGTCCTTACAGAGTCGTCAGGGGCACGAGCAACCGGCCTCCATGTGGGCTGCTATCAGAATCATCAGAGTACTTCATTAGTGCTAGGTGATCCCAGGTGTGAATGACTCCTATGTTCACTAGTTGTCACATCACAAGTCTGTGGATGTTTGTAACTTCTGTCATTCAGGAGCACAACAAAGTAATACAGAAAAAAAAATGATTCACTTTTTTTTTTTTTTGTTAGAAAGGGAACAAAGCAGAAGTCATTTATCGTTTCCAGTTACATAGCAACAGAGCTGTCACATCTTCAATGCTGGTGCTGTTCACTCAGAGTTTTCACGCCAAATCACAAAAACACAACCTGAGGAGTTGGATTTGAATCCAGCTGGGCAGACAGTGTTGTGGATGTGTTGAGACTTCAAATGTTAGGATGTCGGACTCTTAAAGGACGGCTTCATTCAGGTCAGATTCCCCAGTTTGACCCAACAGTTGCCTTCAGGTCCCCTCAGATATGATAGCAAAGTTGTTGTCATCATGACCACATGTAGACATTGTTACGCCTAAAATAAAAATGCAACTGATGTAATGTATATACAACTGCCAGCCGTGGCTTATTTTCTTACAGTCCCTGTCCCTGGTGAGGATTTTTAGAAACAAAACACAGAGCACAACACTCTTATACAGGAGTATAAAACTAGCCATGGACTGATAATCGCCCCTGGCTGATATCGGGGGGCGATATTAAGCATTTTCTGATTATCAGCATCTGTGATTTTTCTGTCAGACTGCCAGTAAAATGAACACATTTTAAAAAGTGCTTCATCAGCTCTGATACATCATCCTCTCCCACAGTCTCTTGCCAACAACACTATCTGATATGTCTAACGTCACAATCAATAACCTATAAACACTGAATGATCTAATTCTGCAGAGTAACTAGTAACTAAAAATATTAGATAAATGTAGTGGAGAGGAAGCATAAAGAAGCAGAAAATGGTAATACTCAAGTGAAGTACCTCAGAATTGTACTTAAGACCAGTACACTTGTAAATTGTACTTAGAGTTCTTCCATCACGGGTTGTTCAAAGATGCGACACAGTATGATTTGTTGCTGTTGTGAAAATCAATCCCAAATATCAGTTTTCAGTCTCCTTGATTTCTAACAATCGGCATCAGTATCGGCCTTGAAAAAAGCCATATCGTTCGACCCCTAATAGAAATACAGGCGTCCCAAATGTCTTTAGTCATCAGTGGATATGAGCAGAATGATGTACAGGTGTTTTTTTCCAGTTAGTTTACATCAGCAAATTTCAGTTGTCTCGCATTGAGTTCATGTGTGTGGATTTTGACTGTGTGAATGTTGACAGAATAATAATAATAACCCACAGGATAATGTTCTCTACACAGAGGGGTGAATCAGTCCGTCTGATTGGCTGTACAGAGCAGGGCTGCTCTTCACAGTGTCCGAGAGTTAATGTGCATGATATGTGATTAAAGCTCCTTCTCTTATTCATGGAAATAGAGATGAAATCTATCAGTTTTGTCTTCCTTCACAGGAAGACACATTGTGGTCACCGTGCTGCTAAGCAACGAGATAGAGAGATATGAAGTCGGATTATTTGGCTGATGTTAAGAGCTCCGCACAATTTGGCAGTGTTCTCTGAAGACGCACACACATCGACACACATGGCAGCCTTGTCAATTTACTCTCCTTCCTGTCTAATTAGTTGAAATCAGATTAAGCGGAGTCGGTTGGTGCATGTGACAGACATAGTGGGCGCCACGGCTGCTTTTATCACGGGAGATTGATCGAAGCCTCTTTACAGCTGTGAAGGCCAGATGTGTTTATTTTTTGGTCTGTTCTTATTAATGAGAGAAAGAAAGTTCAGAGTGATGAAGATAATCTTCGATGGAGTTTCTGTTGTGTTAATGAAGGCGATTCTTCTCTTGTTTGTTTTGTCTTCTGTGCATTTGTTTAAATCTGCATTAGTGCGTCTCCGTCTGTGACATCATTCAAGTCTGAGATCAGCAACAAAGAGAGAAGTATATCACTGTGGATACTTAAAGGGACTCTATGTAACATTTTGTATTGATTCATATGTATAAGTAACTTTATTATAATAAAGTATAGCATATGTGAGCCTGTTGACAATTTGTTTTTTAGTGCTGCTGGTCTGTGGATTTCTCTGCAGAGAACTCAGACTTTCCACGATAGTACAAAGGATGCAGCTTCTTGCATGTTCTTTACTCCGTGCCTCTCTCTGCTCCATTAACAGAGAGCAACAGTAGGTGACTTTTGTTTAGCACCACCGCCTGTTAATATGAAATAATGAGTGGCTTCCAGCACAACACACCCGTCAACAGAGCCCCTTTAAATGTCAGTGTAAGAAAATGTGTGTATGTCCCTCGCACATTTCAAAGGAAGCTCACTTCCATGAAGTTGGGACTCAGATTTAAAACAAAGAATGGTAAATGCATATCCTGACTTTTTAGAATACGTCAACCTCTGAAAAGTCAGGATCCTACAAATCTCACAATGCAGCCAGCAGGATCTTGTCACAAGACCATCCTAAATGCTTATAAAGCTCCTTGCAGTCTATAAGTTGAGATAAGAATAAACCCCGGTGACATCCTCTTTACTACGTTCTCTATGCATAAATTTGGTGAAGTTGCCGTTTATGCTACAGGTCCAGTAGCTGATCCTTATATCAGTATGTGCACCCTTTTCCATGTTCAGGTTTTCGGTGAAGACTCTGCTGGACCGCTCCTGTTTTGAGACGATAGATGACTCATCTCCAGAGTTCGTTAACTTCGTTTCCATCCTGGAGCACATCCTCAGTCATCGACTCAAAGGTAAAAACAACCCTATTCTCATCCTCACGCATACATGCAGATGCATAACCGGCAAAAAAATGACTTTAAACACGTGTGATATTAAAACAGCAGAATGCAATACTAGTTTTAGGAAGTTGGGGTGATGTGTCTTTTTACCGCTGACCCATCAGGACCCAGACATGCAAAATTTGAATGTGAAATTACAATGACTCATCTCTTAAGGCCACAAGTTTAGATAGCTGCTGTCATCTCATTTCCCTTTATTGAGATTAGTGTCGGTATACGGACACTGGTGGAAAGTATTCCTAGTGTCATACACAGTGTTTTCCTATTTGTAAACTACAGACTGAAACCAGGCCTGACCTGTCTTTGTCTTCCACCTAACAACCACTAAATGAAATTAAGTCCAATGAGTGCACCATTAATATCACTTAGGAGTAATTTCTGGTTAACAAATACCTTCACGAGCACTATAAATGCTTGTAAAAACTTCTGTTTTTTTTCTCTTCTCTTTCCGTCAGGTCAGACAACTTGGTTTGGCTATGAGAGCCCTCGGAGTTTCTGGGATTACATAAAAACGGCCTGCAGTAAAGTCCCTCATAACTGCATCCGCAGCATCGAGAGCATGGAGAACGTGCGATCATCGCGAGCCAAAGTGAGGATAAAACTGTCCAGGGTTCAGAGTTAATTAGTGTAGGCGGCAAGGAGGAAGAAAAATTGTTGAAGGCCAACAGAGCATTGAAATTAAAACAGAAAAGTTAGTTTTGCTTTGAGTCCAAACGTATTCTGAGCTACAGCACACAGACATACACACAATGTACCATCATGCATTGTGGTTTTAGCTTGTTGTGTTTTATCCTATTATTGCTTCACAATAGAGCAAAGGGAGCAAAGTAAAAAAAATGTTAAGAAAACACATGCTCATAAAATGTGACTGAGTCTTCCCCCGAGGGCAAGAGAGCAAACAAGCGGAACTAATATTGTTCTGCAGTCAGGCTGTAGGTGAGAAAAAAGACTTCAGTCTCACTCACACACAGACACACACACACGCGTTCAGGTCATGAACTCAGCTTTTCAGTTTTAACAGAATCAGAATCAGCTTTTTTCATGTGCACACATAAAAGGAATCAGACTTCTTGACAAGAACAGAACAAGGACCTCATAATTTCAATAAAGTTTATCAATTCCATTGACTCTATTTTTTAATTAATACACATTTCATTATTGCCATTTTTTCATATATTTTTGTCACCCCTGCCCTTGAGGCCACTTTCCTTAATTGATACATTTTGTGTTTTGATTGGCTTTAAATTATTCCAGTCACTTGATGATAAAATATTACATTGTCGTTATTTGTTTTACTTTTTGAATTCTGCACTCAGGTTTCATTTGTAAACTAGATTTTAAATGCAATGTGAATTCCTGAATAGGTATATACAGTAAAAATACTTAATTTTTGATTTCATGACCATTTCTGTCTCTATTTTTCAATTCAGTTCAGTTAGCATTTAGCTCAAAGCCCCACTGTGCCTATGTATAGTTTCACAGGGCAGCTATCAGGGCTGCAGACTCTCCTGTTATTATCCTGAATGTCCTGTGTTGCCGGTTGTCTATTTATGTGATATAAGCTTCCACTCAGTTCAGTGACACTGGCATCTCTCTCTGCAGGGCAGGGCGTGGATCAGAGTGGTCCTGATGGAGAAAAGATTATCGGAGTACATCTCATCTGCACTGAGGGACTTCAAAATGACCAGGTCTTTAATGTTGTTCATACACTCTGCATACAGTTTCCTGCTCAACCAAATCAAATCAGGTGCATGTAGGATTGGTCTGTCTCCAGCATTAGTGTGCTGCAGGATACATTTACATCTTCTTACGTACTTACTGCACATCTGCAGCTGCACCTGTCTGCCCCACTTTGTATTTAATTCCCAGTCATTTGATTTGTGGAGGAGTGTGAGCTGAATGCATAATAACGTACGCACATGTTTGTGTATGACTGGAGGAGGTTTTACGAAGACGGAGCGATCATGCTGGGAGAGGAGGCGGGGCTGCTGGCAGACACACTCATCGGACTCAACACCATCGACTTCAGGTGCCCTTTACCTTCCGCTGTTTCTAACTGTTGTTCTTCAGTCCTGCTTTCTCTCCCCGTTGCAAAGCCAGTGTTTGGTTTTCTCTGCACGAAGTGGATTTGGGCAAAGTAGAATCAGAAATGTAACAATCTCTTTAACAGTTTAGCGGATCAGCCGAGAGGCTTTCATCTTAATAGAGTCGAGAATTCGAATGCGGAAGGAATGAGAAGCCGCTTCTCCTCACTGATGGAAAACATTAGATGAAATAGTGAAGAATATATAGAACCTAGATGAAATACCTGAAATAACAGATTTTTTAGACTTTGGCTGACGCCACGTGACATCATTTTTCAGTGTTTCAGACTAACGCATCTGCAGCTCAGTTGTAAGGTTGAGTAAATTACAGTGATGCGGGCTGGTGGTCATCATTTTCTAAAGGTTTTTTAAAGCAACATAAGGCAACTACTAGAGATATGAGACCAGAGAGTTGACACAGGTGCATCACTTGCTAACTCTGGAGAATTATGTGATGGGTCAAGAGAGAATGTCCTCAAATAATAAATCACATACCCAACACCGGGAAGCTCCTCAGTGGTGGATTAAACACACTAAATGGGACATTTGCTGAACAATACATCGTCCTCAAATACAAACATCAAGTAGATTCAACATTTCTGTCTTTCTGTCAAAAACAAACGTGTCCTCACTAAGTTGGGACAAATGTGACTGTATTTACTGCAACGTGTTGATACTGTCTCAGGTGAGAAAAGTAGAAGCTGTTGTTGGGTTCACGTCACTAGTTTGGACGTTCTATGACAATGGACATTTGTGGACAAACGTGAAAGGTGCTCAGGTGAAATTAACCATTCACGGCACTTCCCTTAAAAGTTTTCATGTTTGATTGTGTTACAACATTGAATGTGAACAACAAATTGTTTTTTGGGGGGACTCAGGCAGAAAAAGACCCTTTAAAGTCTCTACAAAATGAAAATTGATTAAGAATGTAAGGTGCGACGCAAATCATACTTGTTGCAGCCTGTTGGGTTTTGAGGACACACAAAAAGTTAACTAGAGATCGTCTGTGTGGCGTCTGTGTTTTCAGTTGTTACGTAGTCAGTCAGTATTTTGGCAAAACCTCCGTGGAGAAAACAAAGTAAAACTCCCAGTGATCTCTACAACAAGGTGATTGGACAGTTCAAGTCAGGGGAACGATGCAAGAAGATGGTCGTATCACTGAGCATCGCTTGATGTCTAGTTAAATTATGTAAGACGAATATCGAGCTGTGAACCAGCTACAAAAAGAGACTGTGCTTTGATTTTCCATCCCGTCTTCTCTCTTCAGCTTCTGTCTGAAAGGAGAGGGTGTGGACGGCAGCTGCCCCGCTGTGATCGACTACACGCCTTACCTGAAGTTCACTCAGAGGTATTCAAATAATTTTCCTCATCGCACAGTTCGTCATCAGAGTATTGTCAGCAGTTCGGTTCAGCCAGTAATGTTCAATAAACAGGTAACGTTTACAGGCAGGTTGGAAACACATTCCCTTATGTTCTTTTTTTCCCCCCCATGTCACAATGTTACGTTTTTGTCATATTTGGCAAGAAAATGCCTCATAAACCTGATCATGATGTTCAGGGGTCATGTTCAGTTGAATGACAGAGCTGTTGTTGACCAAAATTTCTTTTGGTAAGAACAATATAACACACCAGCGCTATTGTTCTCGCAAGTTCTTTAGACATTATGCTTAACTTGCCATATCCACTGCCCGCCACTCAGTCTCCAAACAACTTGAAAATAGCAGCAGCTTTGCAGGATGTTTACGTCGGCATCTAAAGCAGATGTGTTGAAAAATCTACGAAAAGCAAGACTTCATCTTCTTTTTCATATCATCAGATGTGTAATAGTTTGCTTGTTCCTTGTGCAGCGCGGACAGCATCAGCAGCGACGAGGAGGAGATGAGGACGATGGGGAGCAGCGGCAGCGAGAGCAGCACCCCCGACAAAATGGCCACCGCCGCCTCCATCTTCACCGAGCAGAGCAACTTGGTCACCAAGTGCAAACGCTTTGAGCAGAAGTATCGCATGGCCCTGGAGCAGAAGGTAGCACCTCAGTGTGTGTGTGTGTGTGTGTGTGACTTTGCTGTTATTTTGGGATAAACAAATTGTATGCTAATATATGCCAGTGTGACATTTTCCTTGATGTCTGCATGGCAATTAGAGGCTGGAACTGTGAATTGCTGGGAGGAAATGCCAGGTATTTCTCACATTATACAGCCTCTGTGATGATTGTTCCCTCTGTGGCACATTCACGGCTGCCTCTTCTCTCTGGTTATTTAATTTGCTGTGAGCCAAAACAAAGATTTCAGTTGTGCAATTCAAACAGCAGCGCCTTGACGGCAGCAAACAAACAAATGGGAAAAACAGCAGAGGATGTGTGTGCTCTGTCCGTGTGTTTTGTCTCAGGGTTACCTGGAAGAGCTGGTCCGTCTCCGAGAAGCCCAGCTGTCAGAGGCTGTATCTCATAACAAAGCCCTTCAGCAGAGCCTGGCAGACACACACCTCTCCCACTCCCTGGAGAAAGAACAGCTTGAGTACATCGTACTGGAGCTGCAGGACCAACTGTAAGTTCAGGACCGACCGTGTGTGTGTGTGTGCGTGTTTGTTTGTCAGGGAGTGCATGTGGGGTCGCCGATGATAAGGTGGAGAGGTCTTTGCAGCAGACCCAGCTGTGAATTTGACATTCAGGGCACAGCAAGAAGCCTGGAGATTGCAGGTGGTTTGTTATTTGTGTGTTGTCGAAATCAATCGCAGTCAGCGCCGCTTTTAGCCACGCGGTCGAGCTGCATCAGCGTTGTGTCTCTCCATTAAGTTTAATTTACGCTCCATGCGCCAATCAGTGAGAAAATGCCTTTTCTCGGTTTCGATCACTTATTCAGAGTTGGCCACGAGGTCTGTCGAGAGGATTTGTGTCACGATCTTTGGAGATGAAGCTGCAGTCTCAAGCTGGTGTGATGAGTCAGTGTACGTTTTCAGATGCAGATCAAGAGTGAAAAGCAAAGCGACATGAAGTGTGAGGCTCTGATATAAAGAGATGCTCTGGTGGTGAAAACTGTCAGAGGCACGACAATGTGAATTGAGCTGTTTTCACATACAAAGTGGGTTGCCTCTTAACGAATGCAGCACTCAACAGAAGATTGTCTGAAAATGGAAATACTAGAATAATACTAGAATAATAGATGGGTTGGCCGTGCAGGAGGAGGAGGACGGCTCATCAGTGATCATGACTGTTTTTGGGTGGATATTTACTACAGCTATATGGACGTATCTGAATAATCAAATAAAATGTGCAAAGGAATATACAGGCATCACCCACTCGATCGCTCTGAGTTCAGTGACCTGCTCTATATAAACATGCTCTTAATCGGACATTACATGGACTTCGAGCTAGAGAACTGGCAGAATAAAGTCTGTGAAATGTCTGGACGAACTGGTTCCAACATATAGCTTCTCGCGGCAATGTCCAGACAGTTCAGGCTAGTAGTTCATGTGTTAAAGGGGCTTCTGAGAGTATATAGAGAAGAAGGGAGTGATGAAAAAACGCAAAACAATTCAAAGGAATGACAGTGACGGATATGGCAGATTAAGTGTGTGTGACATCTTTCAGAAGGTTTATGATTTCGTCAGGGAGGACGAGGTAGCTGATGGTCTGTAGAGCCAGACAGATGCAGCATTTTTGAGACGGAAACAAATGTCTGTGCCTCAGAAAATCTGATAATGATCTATCGACTGGTGTTCTTTTCTGTTTTCTTCTACGCAATGCTTGACAAATGAGCGTAACCAAGCACTGAGGTAGACATTTTATATTGGAAAAATAACTTGTCATTGCCAACTATGTATGTTATTGGTGACACTTTTCAAAACTGATGTATCTGTGATCAGCTAAGAACAGCCAATAATATCACCAAGCTGATGTGTCTGCCAATATCTTTTAGTCTTATTTCAAGACTTTTGTCCATACAGTTGTTTTTTTTTGTTTTGTTTGCCTTGAATTGTTGTTTTTTTTCATTTATTTAAACAAAGGCAAAAATGAAAGGTCCTGTGTGGATTTAGTAGCATCTAACCAACTGAATACTCCTCCTGTAACCCTGGCCACTGTCTGGTGTCTTTAGGACGGTGTTGAAGAACAACGATTTGCGGTCCAGACAAGAGTTGACAGCCCATCTGACCAATCAGTGGCCATCTCCTGTCGCCTTGGACGCCAATGCCGTTGCGTTGGACACGCTGCTGTACAGGAAGAGTGTGGGGGGACAGTGGGAGGAGTATGTAGATGAGTTGACATCCTCCAGCTTCCAGGTTTAGTTTGGTTTAGGGCTGCAACTAATTAATTAATGAATGAACAGATTTATAAAGCGCTTGGATTAGTCTTACCAAAACACTGCAGCTGACAGCAACTAGATTGAGATTGGTTGTGTGTTTCTAATGTAGATATATTATATGTTATTGTAGACTATAGCTTATTAAGAAACTTTAGAAGCATTGTTTACTTTGATTGCAACTTTACAGATGCCAAGCTTGTGATGTTTGTTATATATTTATCTCTGTATATCATGTTAATGGATATTGTTAAACCACAATGATGTTGCACTTTCAATGATTATTTGAAAAATTAAGCACTGAACAGGGAAAAAAAACCTAAATTATTTGATATTATTTGATTTTTTTCAAACAATTCTCTATGAAATTTGAAATGAAAACAGTGGAAAAGATTCAATTTTTGTCCGACTCACAGTCTGAAACCCAAAAGTATTTAATTTACCATTCATAAGAAAATCAGTAAATCATCCTTTTCATGAATCCCGGACTTTAATTTAATTATGAACAAATTAATCCAGAATAGAAAATATTTGTCTATTCATTTTCTGTTGATTACTGACCCTCTATCCTCTCTTGGCAGGAAGAGTTTCCAGAGTCTGGAGCAGCTCTCTGCAGACATGAGCCTCTCCCAGACGTCTCTCGAACCATCACACACACTGAGTCTGGAGGCCAGACCGGGGCCACACTGGCCCCACCAAGGTACGTCTCCCCCTGACGCCTAGGAGGGCCTCTGCTTTGATTGTCTTCTTTGCTTTCTAAAGATTTTCATTTTATTATCTTTATTTGTATTTAATAATTTATTGGCTTCTAAAAATACAATTGCATGTCAAGTGTTTTGCAGCTTGTTCTGAAAAGCACTATATAAATTATTTACTGACGCGAGTATGAATCATGTGTCATTCAGGTAAAGAGGAAACTCCGTCTCTAAGAGGTCTGTGTGGCTCTCTGACCTCAGTCGCCAGCTACAAATCTCTGGCCATCCTGAAGTCCAGCGAGTGTTTGGCCAGTCCAGCGACAGAGATCAGCAGCCCAGGCGTCACTCCTTCATAGGAACCAGACAATCCAGGAACTTTCTAAATGTGTGTGATATTGTTTATGTTCCGTACGTGGAGCCCAGAGCTTTAAGATGGAAGTCAGGTTCGGGAGTTGAGAATCTGGCGTAGCATGTGTTTTTGAATCGGCTCCTTCAGGCTGAATAATGTCTTATTTATGTCCCATTACAGTTCAAACGACCTCTGGCTCTTCACGAGGAAGCTCCAGCTGTAAACCCATCAATATGTTTAAACTTGTTTTGTTGTTTGTTGGTTTGTTTGTTTTTATCTGTGGAGCATTAGTTTTTACCTTTCTTGGAAATAAAATGTTAGAAAGTTGATGTAAGAATTACTTTACAATGTTGAGGAGACAGTGATGATGAGGTGTTTTCACCTCTCTACAACGTGTTTTTTCTGTAGATCAGAACAGAGTTTAGGAGATTACACAAAATGCTGTGAGCCTCGGTCAGCGTTTAGTCTCTTTGTCACTGCAAATCATTTCCTGGTGTTGACGGGGTCTTTTATTATCTGCTGTGCTGTCACTGCTGCCACCGAATTGTTTTTAATATAGCAATTTCTTTGATTTATGGTGGTGACTTTGTCTCCACTTTTATCAGATTGTATTCAAGATTTTGCACACCGTCTCACATTGAAGTGAAAATGTCCTTGAATCTCTTTTTTTTAAATGTGGTGCATAAATCAATATCACATGATTTTGTTCTCAGGTAATGATCGCTATTATCGATATTCACCCTTCAGTTCTGGGTTTATCAGACAGACAATTATTACTGTTATTGTTCCCTTTAAATATTCAAATGCAGTATTTCAATGGCTAAATCTCTCCTGAAACTCTGACAAGTGATCAGTGTTTCAACAGATATTGTGAGAATGAGAAACATTTATTTGCAGAACATCACTGTAATGTAATTTGTACTACTGGTGACCAGCCATGTACCTCAACACTGAACTCATGACTTTGCCTTTAGCTTGTTCCAGAAGCCATTTGCACAGACATACAGCTGATTGGATTTGTTTGCCTTTTTATCCTTCATTTTGAATAAACTCCACTTGCTCAAACAGTGAGAATTTGTGTGGCGATAAAGCTTGAACAAAGTCAATGAATGACAAGTACTCGGGTATGCATTTGAACATTTTAGACGTCATATTTTCTTTGAGTTTACATACAGTCTTCTTCCGCAGTCTCTTATCAAACAGAAAATACACTCATATCGTACCATTCTTTCACTGACACTGGCTTTTTGTGATTGCCTCTGTGTCACACAAATATTCACAGCTTGTTGGAGTCAAGTCCAAAAACAACTCTGTGTCTAGTGGGGATACACTGGTGAAGAGTGACACACAGAGGAATAAAACAGACATGAATTTTACATCTCTAAAGACCTCCAGGCACAATGCACATGATCCCAGTGACACAACAACATGTGGGACTTGGAAAATAACATCAAAACAAAACTGTGGCTGCCACCTGCTGGCTAATAAATACATCTTAAACCTAATGAGACAAAACATTTTTTTATTTCAGTTGTGCGCACATTATAGCTGTGATTATAAAACCCATAGAATATGAATCTATAAATACTAATAATCATTTAATATACATTTTGATCATTTATAATACCCTGCAATGCAGAAATTGGTATTTTTCACTTCTATTTCTGTGTGTTATTAATTTGGCACCTTACAGGTGTGTAGTATAGCAGTAGTCATCTTTGTGTTTGGTTTGGAGAGAACATGCCAGGAAAACTATCAGGTGCTGCTGGTCTGCAGTGGCACGAGTATCCTCTCCTGGTTGTGTTTGCGGAAAAAGGCTTTTCCAAACTCGTAAGTGCTGATCATGATGGCACAGGCCGGGGCCACCTTGATCAGTCTGGGAAAGAAACCTGGTGACAAAAAAGCTGAGTGATTATGTGCTGTTGAGCTGGATGGAACTATAATGATTCACATAATGTCACAAAACATCTACCTGCAAACAGTCCACCAAAGCCGTCCTGTGCCACGATCCTGCGCATCACACTGAAGGTGGAGGAGGAGACCTGACTGGATACTGAGAAGGGAAAGACAGCATGAAATGACCCATTTATGCCTCAGAACTAAGGATGTAGTTCCAGTAATGTAAAGCAGTGGTTCCAAACCTTTTCTGTCTAAAATGTCCCCAGAGGGTCTGTAAACAAGCTCATCACCAGATATGTTTATTTAAATTTATTCTAAACTGTCTGACAGCATAACAACATACTCTGTATCAGCTTGTTCCAACTTTTCACTAAGGCTACATGATGTTTGCACTGAGTTAAGTATTTTAGCACATGGTTCAAAATTCAGTCAGACATATTTGGAAACTTTGTAAGGTGTGTAATGACTGGCCATCCAACATTAAGGTATTTTTTTAAAACTTGATTAATTACATAAAAGTGGATGATTTAAAAAAAAAATGGATGCAAGACATAGTGATCGATATCGGGATGTTTCAACCATTCACCATTCATCTACTCACTCGCAGTTGTTAATCTTACAATGTTAATACTGAGGCTAATGGAAAGTGCGTTGTGTATAGTCATCATATCAGAGGTGGCTTTGGTTTATAGTTATTTTCTTTGGACAATGACACTGTATATTCAAAAGGTGAAAGTATTGTCCAAACGCTGTTTAATTGATACAAATAACACAGGGAACACCTAGATATGTAGTGTTGTTTAAGTTCTATGTATAATGAAAATGTTTTATTTGCATTAGGGTTGTTAATCTATCTGCTGTATATGTTGATTTTAATCCTAAACCCTAACATGTGGATATAATCACTTTTAACGAATCACAATGCTTTCCCTGCATAGCCCCTGACACTGCAGCTGCCCCTGACTGAGATTCCACTGTTGTAAAATCTGTAATCTTCAGAAGCATTTCCTAGCTATATAATAAAGACTTAATGCAATAATTACAATTCTTTGCTTGTAGCTCTCCCAGCTCCACCTGCCTTCTCGTCTTGACAACATCAAACGGTAACGTTACAACGGATGCAAACTGAAAGAAATTAAAATGTGTATTAATTACCACATTAATCATTTGATCACAGTTTACATATGTTTTGTGATATTCTCAGATGAGTTACTCAGAAAAACTGAACACTGTGTAGATGCACTTACAGAGCCAGATGCTGCTCCAGACATGAAGGTGATGGTAAAAGTGGGTTCTCTGGTGTTATAGCGTTCACATAGCCAGCTCTTGCCCTTCTCATAGTTGTACCAGTACATTGCTGAGAAGGGCACGTCTCGGAGGAGCGTGGGCCCCAAACCCCGCCACAGAGACCACCAACCTTCTGACTGCACTGCTGAGCGGATGCAGTCGGTCAGCTCCCGGTACGACTGTTTTTGTGACTGCAGCTTGGTACGGATCAGTTCCAGAGGGCTGATCACTGTCGCTGAACCCACTGACCAAAGTGAAAACAATGACAAAAGGTTCAAAACACAAACACATCTTCTCTTAGAAAAGACAGGACTATTTTTATGAATTACCAAAAAGGAAATTATAGTAATCCTTACAAACTTTTCTTTTTAAACTCTCTTTTTAATAAATGATACAGGCTTTATTAAAAACAGAGGGAAACCAGCTCGGGGTCAAAAGTGAGGGTCGAGACTTTGCTTTCAAAATTAAATCTAATGTAGGATGAAATTACTGCTACCGAGAGCTGCAGGGCAAAAAGTATGGCTGGGTGCCCTTGAAAATTAATCTGGAAATTAAACCACCAGCATTATTAAAATATTGCAAGAAGTTAACCAAGGGGAAATCAAATCATGATAAAACTAAAGATGCTTTACTTTTCATATGTATTTTTGTCAAAAACATATTTAAATGAAATGTAAACCATCATCAATAACTGATGTAGATTAAGCTTGTAACACCAGTCACGGATGCATGTGGGAATCTGTCCTATTTTCTTCAGTAATGCACCAGTAATGGGCTCACCTCTAGCGATAGCTCCGGCCAAAAGAGGAGCCTCTTGAGAGTAATCTCCCATCCTGAACCTCAGCGCTGCACACAGCTGGTCGTAACATGTGAAGTAGATCACTGTGGCTGGGATTGCCATAACACTGGAGATGAAACATACAGAAAACACCAAAGTGACAAATATATAGAAAAATATATTCCAAGCAGGAAAAAAAGTCAACCACAAGAATAACACTTAAAAATGAATGTGATTTATTGATGAAAATCTCAATATGATAAAACTTAACTTATATATATCAATCTTTGGTAAACAGCCTTCAAGAAAACCTTGGGTGGTTTGCCACAAATTGGTACATCTTAAAACGAAAGCACCCTTAATGAGCGCAACCACTACAGGCTAAACGACTGTCAAACAACCACATTTGCACTATAACTGGGCTTTAATAGGAGAACAATCAGAATGAAGTGCAACAAAGAGAAACAGAAGATGTCACACTCACAGGGTTGGAGGTAGGCCGCTCCATAACGCCTTTATCCCTTCACGGTGTACGATCTTGATGAAGGCATCCTGCAGAGAAGCAGATTTGGTAGGGGGACGAGCTGTTTGGCAGCTTCTATCACAGTATGACTGTGCAGCTCTGCTTTACACACACATACATCGACTATCTGAATAGTGACATGCAGGTATGTGAATTCTTTACCAGCGTGCCACTGAAGTGACCGGGGGCTTTGTACCAGGCCCTGGAGTTGCCATTTTCACACACACATATGTGGTCCATAAGCCCATTGCAGTAGACAAAGCATTTCCCTGAAAGATATTCATGAAAAACACAAATCTGGTCATCTGACATGTACTTTATAAAAACATGCAACACTAGACTAACATGGTTCATATTCATTATACCTTTAGGAAAGGGATTTTTCTGTGCTTGCAGTCGGATCTTCACAACGTCCAAAGGTGTGACTGAAAAAAGGAAAAAATTATCATGAGCCACTGAGTATGACAAAGTAGGTGTACTTTACCTATATAACACGGCAATGTTAGAGCATGTGTTTAGATGGTTAGTTAAGTATCTCAGAATCAGAATTCCTTTATTTGTCCTGCAAACAGAGTCATGTCTCTGTCACAGCAGCCAAAGGACAGTAATATTACAATAAACAATATAAATAGTAAAAAATAAACCTCAGGTGAGGTAAAATGCATTGTTATAACTTTCAGAAGCAACACAGATTTTTTGTGTGTTTTTCAACGTTTCAATCAGCACCCTATTAAAATTTCATACATTTAAAACTTAATCCGGATTAATGACCCATTGCAGTAAACATCAAGTGTGACAGTCTGAGAGTCCAAAATCAACTAAAAAAGCTACATGATCATTTTCACCATGTCAATGTTTTTTGATTTTTTTTTTTATCTTCTGGGTTGGATGCAGAACAACTGAGATGGCGGTTTCCGTAACGTTGAATTAAAACCAGTGACTACCTGGAAAGACTAGTCAACAAATTATGTGCAATGAGAAACCGTTGCAGTAATGTTGCATCATATGTGCTAGAATAAGTATAAACACCACTGTGTCTCTTTAAAACACCGCACATGATCACCTGTCATGCGTTACTCATTGTCTCTCACCAAACAAAGATGTGAGGATGGCTCCGGAGCAGGACGCCACCATCTGTTGGAGTGGAGTAATGCCATTGCTGGTTGACGAAGTAGGACTTTGACCATTCATGCTGCCTTCTTTAAACACAGACACAGAGTTTCAACATTAGACATATTCTCATCTGTGTGTTATTCTGTGTAGGAGAACTTGCTTTGCTGAACGAGCTATTTAGAAGCCACAAAAAACGATGGCTTGGTTCGTCTGGTATCACACAATATATCATTCCAGGAGCCCTAACATTAACATTACAGAGCTCCCAAGCTAACCTGAGGTAGCCACTTAGCTATCTTCGTACCTGCTATAGCACTTCAGCTCCAACGCAGTCTTCCATGAACTTGTCCCTGTTCGGTTTTCTATTTCCCCGAAATGATGACAGTTGCCACTGTCCTGGAGGCCCTACAAGGATAACATAACTTCAACACGTGTGTACGTCCAGGGACTGTGGGCTGCAACCCTAGCTAAATGCTCAGTTTACATCACAGCAAACATTACATAGTGACGTAACGTAATATCAATTTCAGCAAAGCACTTTCGTTAACTTTCCGGAATTTTACGTTATATTAAATGCAATAAGCATATAAAATAAACCCACTTTACACGTATAGCATTTAAAATGTTTTCGTAAATGAAGTGAATTCTAGGTCTTTTTATTTTAATTAATTTTTAGCAACAGTGTTGAAACGTCACATTCAAACACAACTGGGGCGTTTACGTATGTCCGGGGTTGCCAGGTTCGACGACTTCACGTAAACCCCACCCCCACTTCTCAGTTTCTTAAAGGTATGAATAGGACGACGTAACGTTCCTCAGAGACAAACAGGTTCCGATCAATAATACGATAAGGCTTTAATGTAATTACAAAACTGTTTGGTGTTGTGAGGGATGTGATTTTAAAACACAATAGTGATTACGCGGCCGGGAGTGTCAAACATGGCAACGTAAACTTCGTCCACCATTGGATTTAAAGCGGGAAACGGACGTTCCGAGAAGTAAGCCGTGGACTTAAAAGTTTACTACAGCTGGCTGAACAGTGGTATCCGCCTGCAAATGGATAATCCTTGAAAACAAACCAGCTTGTGACTTTTATTAACACAGCTTACGGAATAATGTAACTTCAGTTGAACCAGGCAGCTAACCGAGAGACTGTCGCTGAGGAAACGAGCCGCCGCACGGTAACGTTAACGTTAACGACGCATTTAAAAATTACCGACAGTTACATTTGTAATACGGGAATACCGTATAAGCCCCGTCTCTGCTACTAATGATGATAATTATCCATATATTATTGTTTAGACACTTTGTCTGGGTTACTATTTGTCTTCTTTGTAAATAATACATATCTTTGTTTACAGACAGGGGACGGACGAGCACTTCCTGGGGCATGTTGACTCAGGACAAGAGGGCAAAAAAAACATTTATTTCTCAATGAAAGAGAATAAAATGAAACCAAAACGCAGCCTGAGGCACACAGGACCCGACTTGCAAGGTAATGTTGTTTGTTGCCTGGTCATACACTATCATGTATTTTACTTGCTTAGCTTGTTTTGGTGTTTTTTCAAGTCAAGTTTGTAACTTGAGTTAATAATCGGTTATTACGGTATGTCACTAACATCATGATTGTTTTCTCCGAGACCTCTAGCTTCTGTTAAAGAATTCCCTTTAATTGAAATCATACACAGTCAACTTTAACAGTTATTTATATGGCCAATTGCAATCTGTATAACATATACAATCCTTGAACACTTGGCACACATAAGGAACATTTTCATTTAAAACCTTAACAGGATAATACTGAAAAGCCTAAGTAAAAGACACTTCCAGAATAGGCAGACATGCAGTAGGTGTCATGTAAATAACAGATGGGAGTAGCCTTGATAGAGTCACAATACTTAAAAACAGGATGACAGCATTTTTGCACTTAAATTACACATAACGTTAGAATGATTAAAAACAAGCTGCTCTTTGTACTACCGAAACTACAACCCCTTAAAATATTTGACTACATAAACTCCTGATCAAACACTTCATGAATGGATTAATTTGTGGTTAATCTCTTCATTGAGTAGTGACTATTTATTACACTCACAGTCAGCCAAGATTACATCTGTATTGCCTCTCTTAACCTGTGACTCTGCTGATTGTCTTTTTAGGGAAAGGCGTCAGTGCTGGAGACAAGGCAACACTGAGTCAAGCTAAGCCAACCTCGCTTGTCCCCTCTCTTGCTCAAGTCAAACCCTTTGCTGGCAAAGTGTTTTACTTGGATCTGCCATCAAACAGAACAGCAGAGATGTTGGAGAGAGACATCAAAGAGCTTGGAGGGGTGAGACAAAAACACATTTTCTCTGTTATTTTTTTTTAGCTTTCAAACATGTGATTTCTCCTGCTTGGCATGTACATGAAGTTACAGATTAATGACACATAATTACATGTGTCTGACAGTACCCTCAATACCACAACACCTTCTCAGCCGTGAACACATTTGCTTCACCTCTGCTCATCTTTCTCTTTTGCATTTGATGAGCAGTGTCTTGTTTGTGTGGTAGCATAAACTGTTACGAACTCCCAAAATCTAGCCCTTGAACCATAATATGATTCTAAATTTTCATTATGATAATATTCAAGATGATTTCAACAAGTAACAAGTGACATTGTTGTTTTTTTAATTTTGGCTAAATATCAGCAGAAGTACAAGAACTTTACCCTGGCAAAATGTATATTTAATCCAGTCCTGAAATGATATGATTTAAAAGATTACCAATAGAAAAAAACTCAGACATTCATTGCCAGCTTTTGGTTCCTGACAGTTTTCAAAACTCTTTGTAGACGGTGCCAAAAATATATTTAGATCGGATATCCATTCCTGTAAAACTGTCAGCAGTTGATACTCGTGAAGCATTTGGTTTATAGCTTTCCATAAAGCCTTATACCATTTTCTTGTGCTTGCCATTCAGACTGTTGAGAAGTTCTTCAGTAAGGAAATCAAGTATCTGGTGTCCAACAAGAGGGAGGCCCGATATGTGCATTGCCTCAGGCAGGACTCTCCTCTCCCAAGCCCAGAGTCTGGACAGAGTTCACCTCACCCTCCTTCAAAGCCGCACCGGCCCTGCAGCAATGGGGAAAGCATCAAAAGCAGGTCTCAGGCCCAAGCAGACACAGTGAGCTCATTTTTATTCTTTCAGCCACAGTGTAGACATGTTTTTGGGTCAATCAATGCTGTTCCCTTGTAGATATATTTTACTATTAATGTACTATTTTCATACTTTGTTTCTGTTTTGCAGTTTGTTACAAGTCGAGGGAAGTCTTTGGTGGAGAGAGTGGTAAAAGAGCAGGTTTGTTAAGTCATCACTAATGAGTATAGCAAGGAGCTGTAATATTCTTTGTTGTTTTCTGTGCTAATACACACTTTGTTTGTTTTTAGGAGAGGGTACAAATGAACAAGATCCTGTCAAATGCTCTGGAGTGGGGTGTGAAAATCCTCTATATAGATGGTATGTTGTAGAGGTTATATCTGTTGAGGCTTCTGTTCCATTACGTCAACTGTATCTATTTTATTTTAATGTGTAATGAATAACAACAACAATGACTCACTCTAATTGTATTTCTTTAATGGCACTTGCAGATATAATAGCATATGTTAAGAAGAAAAAAAAGGTCCTCAGCAGCCAGTTTCCTGCTACCACCGCCGTCAAAACAAGTGTAAGTTTACAGGTTAAAATTTCTAAATCCATTCTTTACTCATTTTATGGGATTGCTTTGTTGAAAATATTTTATAATTGTTGTGTTTTGTTGTTGTTTTTTTAGGTCAAACCTGAGCCAACAGCAAAACATTCAGGCTTTCAGAAATGCAAGGGTAATTTTCTCATCTTTCATTGCCCACATTTTCTGAGCTTATTTAGCTTTTACCCAATTTATCTTTAAGCTTTTGAAGGCACACATGTTGTTCATTGTCTTTGACTTCTTCTTAATATGGTACACGCTAAAATTAAAATTAACTATCATTTATGTTCGTGCAGGGGGTCGTATCAGTAAGCCGTTTGTCAAGGTTGAGGATTCAAGCAGGTAAGAGCCAGTATAGATAAAAGAAGCTGAAATCTACCCTACTGTCTTTTGAGTTGTTTACACCTTTCGACTATAAAATGTTTTTTCTTCCTCAGACACTACCGTCCAATCTACCTCACTATGCCAAACATGCCTGAGTTCAACCTGAGGACCAGGGCCCCTCCCTGTAGTCCTTTCAATGTAGAGGACAAGGATCCCCTGGGGAACAAACAGCAGGGGAACAGGTGTGGTGTTTGTTCTCTGCTTTGCTTACCTAACTTAACCTGGGGACTGTGTTGTTATCATAATGACTTCACTAATACAGTCTGACACATTTCCTATCAAGCCACCAATCAAGCATTTTAACCAGATTGTTTTTATCTTAGTGAAGAGCAAGCACACGGCCGAAAGAGGAGAGACAAGAAACGAGGTGGCTACTGCGAGTGCTGTATGATCAAATATGAGAACGTCAAAACGGTGAGTTATCACACCTGTAAAAAGCAAAAACTAACAATAATATACCTTGTCTGCATAATAATACAGTAATATATAGTAAAACCATATAAGTCAAAAACACACAAAACACAATGCATGTATATTTTAATTTTAGCTCTTTACAAAATAAAAGTAAAGTAGTGACAATATAAACATCAAAGTCGAAGAATGCCCTTTTGTGTCTTAATGAAGGAGGCATTTTTAAACGCTTATTTGTTTAAATGTGCCACAAATTTAATTTGGGTCATAGAATAATAAACTTAAACA
The DNA here is from genome assembly GCF_904848185.1 of Acanthopagrus latus. NCBI lineage: Eukaryota > Metazoa > Chordata > Actinopteri > Spariformes > Sparidae > Acanthopagrus > Acanthopagrus latus. The sequence goes on from NC_051055.1 coordinate 17,912,069, forward strand.
CTGTTCAGCAAAAACAACTCTCTTGCTTTGTTGTTGTTGTTGTTTATTTTTACCATATTTAATATACACAAGTCTAAAAATATTTTCAAAGTCTAGATATGACTTTGCTCAGCAGCTTGTAAATATGATCGCAGTTTGAAGTGCTAGACTTTAAATGCTAATGGTAGTTAGTCACTAACAACAGAGTGACGTGTAAGATAGATTTATATGGTCCTGTGTGTAGGAGTTTCACTTTGATTCGAATGAGTCTAACAATTGTGACCTGTGGAGAAAGCCATTCACAAACACGAGCTTTGTTTCATACAAAATGTAAACTGCTTAGAGTCTGTTTTCAGAATCAAACTAACCTCAACCATGTTTAACTGGCTATTCAGTGATGTCATTCTCTTTGAACTTTTCCTTGTATGTATTTATTTATTTGCTTGTGCAGTAGAAGAAGTTGTGTGCTCAGTATCCTGCACTGGACAGCTGCAATTATCAATTATTTAACTGGGTGATTTTTATTTTTGTTCAGCATCTTCAAAGTGAACGTCACAAGGCTTTCTCCAAGAGTGATGAATACCTGGTGGTGGATAAACTGGTTTCAGCTCTACAATGCAACTTCATCCCCATTAGAACTCAATTTAAAAGGTAATTTGTCCCCATACATCAATAACTTCCAACATGTTTTAACAAATAAAAACTAAATCTCCCTATTTTTTTCTCCCATCAGACCAAAGTGTAGTGTTTCCTCTCCTCTGATTGTTCCTGGACCATATGGGAAAACTGAGCCAAGGCATGAGGGAGATCTCAACACCACAGAGATTATTAAAGAAGAGCAGAACCGAACTGTTGATGAGCACGGGGGATCTAATTCAGGACACGCTTTAAAAAACAGATCAGTTCCTGCGGCTGCTCCTCTGATTCACAGAGATGGAGACAGGAGGTACACTCACTCAGACAGATCCAAGCACAGATCTCTAGCACGTAAACGGCCGTGCGTACAGAATTCTTTGACTTCTTGCACTCAAACAGCTCCTGAGGCCAAGCAGGAAATGGCTCCCTCTAGAGGTGAATTTGTTGACTCCGTTCCCTCCAAAATTACTCAGGTCAACGTTGTGGACCAAATAACAACTGAAGACAGTAACAGTTCAACCACTCACTTCCATAAAAGAAAAGAACAGAATGAAGTTTCGTTAAAAAGCCTTTTAACAAATGAACAAGAGGACTCTGATAAGAAACAGGATTCCTCAGCGTTTGAGGCTGTACAAGGCGGAAACATGTTGCCAGACAAAACAACTGGAAACCTCTCAGAAAAGGATGAGACAAGCCTTCCCACCGTCTCCCCAGTTCGCAGAATAAACAGGAGGATCAGAGTTTATAAACGCAAAAGACGGAAAGTGGACACGCGCGTTGAACATGTCAGACAAAAGGACATTCCTGATGATTCCATCCTGAGACTTTGGGAGCTTTTTCAGTCAAGTGATGACATGGATGTTGAATTCCTGGGGTTCGATGAACTAAAGGGATGAACTGGACTCATCGCCTTTTCGAATACAACACATGTATAGACATAACACATACTGTGCCATGGACTATGTTAGTCACTAGATGATTTTTCTTGTCTAGTTTTAAGACAGCAGAACGACCTAAAGTGGTTTATTTTGTTTTTTATGTTATTTTATATCAGATGCAAGGCAGCTGCTGATGTGCTGTAGCATTTTTGTTTATTGTTTATTTTTGTTGATTTGAATTAGGTAACGAGCATACGATGACATTTATAAATGTCTTAACTGTGGCTTAAAATGACATTTTCAACACTGTTGTGCTGTAGAAATTGATTGAAAAACATTTATTTGGCTTTTAGATTCTAAAATCAACACAATGAATTGTCACAGTGGACTATATTAATCCCATGACTGTCAGCACAATCACATCTTGGTTGCCTCAAGACTTAGAAATATTTCTATAACTCATTTATGAGGAGTACAGGTTTAGTAATGTTGCTTTAACCTGGATTCAACTGCAGTAGAAGTAGTTCAGTGTCTAAAATAACACAGAGTAATTCATGTGTACTAGTTTAATAAATTGAAATGTTTTGAAGCACAATGAACTGGGATAAAATGTCACCTGAAGATGACACCCAGCACAAGTCCCATCACAACATATTAATGGAACAAAACTTATCTTCTGGCAGACAGTTGATTGTTGAGTTTATTCCCAGATCATCAAATACTGTTGCTTTGAGTACACGTCCGACCAAAAATGCCAGCCCAGTTTGTCAGTATTTGATGATCAGGGAATAAGATTCATCAATCAATGATCTTTTGCCAGGAAGTTGTATTTTGTTCCTTTTTAAAGGGACCTTATTTAAGACAGAGTACAGCAGACATTACTGTACCAACCAAATGTATTTTTAAGCAATTCCACGAAATGTTTCGAAGTTTACAGTCTCTGCATGTAGTCTCTTCAACTGAATACAGGCTGTTAATTTAAAGGAGCGTCATATGATGGACAAAAGGCAGCTTTAATCTCACAGTAATCTGATTAGTTAAATGTGGAATGGATTATTATATATGTACATAAGATACATTGTGGTTGTATATATGTGTTAATGTGAATGATCTACAGGTTGGATGTGTGGTACTTGACATTATATATGACATTTTAAGATTCTTCCTAAGTGCACTTTTCATGATCTGACATGTGCTTTTTTTTCCTGATGCATTAGCTGAGCTTCTCCCTTTTTCTCTGCATTTAGTGCATTAGCATAGTGCCCTTGTTCTCCCTCCTGCTCTCAAATGGATGCTCTGGGTCAAATGGGTGTCTCTGTGCCACTGACATTAAGAAGAAAGCAAGAATACCAGTGTGTTCCAAGGTGCAAGAACAGGAAAGCTGCAAATAAAAAAAAAAGGCAACACTGAATGCTGACCTGACCGTCATCTCTGCTTCTTTCGTACAGATTATTATCTTAATGTGCTTTAATGATCGCAGAGCACAAACTGTACCTGCCTCGTCCAAGCCACGCATGCACATCTGTTATCTGTGCCTGTTTATGTTTCTGCAGGAGTCTGTTCGCCTACTATCACAGTCTGCCTTACTCTCTGACAGGATGGAACTAGATAGCGCTCGGCTTTTGGTGCTCAAAGCGCCAAAGAAATGTATTAACAATGTATAAAAAACTCAGCAGAAACGTCTCCATACAGAAATCATGATGCTGTCACTCGAGATCGAGAGCACAGACCTTGTGAGAAGTTTCATGTTGGAACTATTTTCTTGTCATATCACTGTAATGGGAAGTGTGCACCTGCTCAAGGACAAGATGCAAGCCGACAGAGCTAGTTAACATTACTGCTCAGTCGAGGATGCCATTATTGTTTTCCCCCTGTGCTGTTGTTCACGAGCAGATGTACTCTTCTCTCTGCGCAGTGATACGAAAATGGTTCAAGATAAACTGCTCACAAGAAGTGGATTATCTCCAGTAACCAGGTCATGGTCGCTAAGAGAGACTTTACTGCTGTTGAGTTTTTCATATGTACATTTTTGGCGCATTGAGAGTCAGAGTCTTGTTAATCTCCAGACTTCATATAACATAGTGCCAGATTGTGTTGAACTCATGCCTCAGAGCTGTATCAGCTCCTTGAGTAAACAATCGTTATGTTTTGGGGGGGGGGGGGGGGGATATCATCAGCTCATTAATTCTGTAAAATTTGCTGTGTGGCTCTGGGGCAGATTCACACCAGGTTTAAGCATCTGGTGTGTGCTCACATAAACACTTGTGTAGCTCTAGCGTTAAAGGAACAGTTCACCTGAAAATGAAAATTCAAGTCAGTGTAAAGGTGTTGTATGGAGCCATTTCAGTGTTTCATTTTGTTGGTTATTTCCATTTTGGAAACAAGTCACCATCTTCTTAAGTTATTTAGGAAAACGCCGCAGTGCTGGCTTGCTGACCTTCAGAAATGTTTTTGTGGACTACAAAACCTCACCTGACTTTCCAATCAGAATGGTGGCGAGAAGGTAGTGTCTGAATCTTAATTTTTTGGTGAACTCATCCTTTAAGGAAACATTAAATGTTTTGCTCCTGCTGCCACTGTCAGCAGTTTGAAGGTTTTGGAGGATGCATGAACAAATTCATAGAAGATAAACACGTCAAAGATTTGAATGAAAAGCCTCCCCACACAGGTAGGAAACAGCTGTTTGACGTGTTTCTATTTGTTTCCTGCAAAAACATAAAAATAAGGCGGGACAGAGGAAGAACATGCTCAAAAACAATAACACAACACAAACAGAGGGATTCATGAATTTTCTCATGGCTGTTCAGAGTCCTGGCAGCTGATGGAGTGACTCACGGTGGTAAAAAACAAAAACAAAAACAAACAAAAAAAAACCACACAGGCAGAATTGGGCAGGAATGGCGCTCCTGCAGCACCTAAACATGGAGGAGCGATGAGGAGGAGGCGGGCGTTGATCCCATCCCCGTCGGTCCGGTCGGGCTGAGCGCCGGGCCCGCAGCTTTCCTCCAGCCCGTCTCCACTCCTCGCTCATATTTATGCATTAGGCGTTTCTGCAGTGAGCCGCTGGATATTGATGTGTTTTAAGGAGGCGTCCCCCACTCCTCTCCTCCCCTCCATCCATCCATCCCTCCCTCCCGCCCTCCCTCTCTCTCTCTCACTCTCCTCCCTGCCTCCTCCGTGCTGCTCGTCCGGCGGGGTCTAGGTGCGCTCAGACGCGCTCGGCGTTCAGACTCGTGAAGACCCCCGATGGCCCCCAACCAGAGGGACTGCGCTAACCACACGACCAGCCCCGGCTCCGAGCTCCCCTAGCGAAGGGCAGGACGCCGAGAGCCTGCATCCTGGAATACCGCATTGTTTTATAATTTTCCAACAGGAGACGGAGAGGGAGAGAGAGAGAGAGAAAAGGTGGTGATGATGCGCCCGCGATGGTGGATTTCCCTTTTGTGCGTCTTTGGATTGATGCACGTCGGTCACCAGAGCAGCCCCGATGTCCAAAACGGTAACTGATGCTATGTTTCCCCCACAGATATTCAATCAATCATCAGACGCGTTAAATCATCATTAACAGGCCTGTGTTTATTATTTTTTTTTTATTTCATTATTTTTTTTTATTATCCCAGCTTTTTTTTTTTTCATGATCTCCACCTAAAATATGCATGTAGCCTGTAGCTGTTTGGTGTTATCAAAAGGAAGAAAAAAAGGGGACCGATCGACGTTTCAGATGGCGGTGTGTGTGTGTGTGTGTGTGTGTGTGTGTGTGTGTTTTGGTGATGAACGTGTCCGTGCATCACCTCCCCGCACGGACACGGACACGGACGGACAGACAGGCGGGTATACAGTTACTGAAAAATCGGTGTTTTCCTCTCTCTTGTTTGCAGGAGACGCCTTGTCGAGCTTGAAGGCTCTGCGTGACGCGGGCAGGTTCGCGGGGAAGGAGGACACGGTGCCGCTCCGCCTGCTCTACAGCAGGCACAACCGCAGCCAGATCACGCAGGACGGGCTCAGCACCAGGGTGAAAGCCAGCCCGGGCTCCACACAGGTACACGGCGTCTCCGGTGTTGTCAGGATGGGAAGGAAGAGGGAGAGGTGGAGGAGGAGGAGGAGGAAGAGGAGGAGGAGGGGTGATGGTGGTGTCTACTGTGTGCAGGAGGAGAGATGCCTTCAGGAAGACACCTCTCTGTTTCCCTGCGTGTTTATGTTTGCATTGATTCATCTCCTCCTCCTGCCCCCCTGTCCTCAGAGAGAAAGAGAGAGAGAGAGAGAGAGAGAGAGAGAGAGAGAGAGAGAGAGAGAGAGAGAGAGAGAGAGAGAGAGAGAGGGATGAATCATTAGTTCATTTGCAAACAAAACAGGAGAAAGCCTGAAAGATTTAGGCAGGAACAGGCCGCACTAATGAGACAGTGTGCAGGTGCTATGTGGGTCATCAGTGCCTGCATGTGCAAAAAACAAACCTAAAACTAAAAAAAAAAAACCCAAAACAAAACAAAAAAAAAACCAGACCACTGCATGTGAACTGATCATCATATTCGGCTTTTGTGGTGTTTACTCTGTCCACGCTGCACATTTAGGGGGGGAATCGTCAGCTGTAGTCAGCCGGGGCCGACCAAGGCGATTAATAATTTAGTGATAACTTGCGTCTTGTCCCCCAGCAGCTGCTTCACCCACACCAGCTCATATCTCACATCTCCAATTCAGAGGCACCTCGCGTTCCGTTCATGAATGAAAGTGACCGGAAGCTAACTTATGTACCCAAGTGGACGACATCATCATCTGGTTTGAGCCCATCGGAGGTGTGTCTGTGTCGGCTTGGTGTATATGTGTCGGCCAATGGCTGAGAAGTTGCAGTAGAGACATTCACTTGTGTTTAATGTGATTTAGAAAAGTGTTTGACCGTGACACGGCATGTCCACCAGAGGGCACGGAGAAGACGAGGGGGGAGTTTTTGGGGTATTTTTAAACCCGGGCCCTACATGTTTTGGGTGTGTAAATGATTCATGCTTACCAAATGTTTGAGATCGGCCTCAGCTGGTAGCTCTAACACGGGTGCAATGTTTGTGATGTAGTCCTTTGGGGCAACTCTGACACTGAAGCTGTGTCCACAGGAAGTGCTTGATTCTGCCACTGATGGGTTGAGGTTGTGTGTCTGACAACATTACAGTAGCTAACAGCTTATATGGAAACAGACCTTACATAATATGATCCTTTTTTGTATCCAGAAGCTTGTTTAAGGAGAATTCTTATGTTGAAGTTTCACAAGAGGAGAGTTGTTGCAGGAAGATCACTGGTGAAATGCAAGTCAGAGAGTTGGAGAGAGGTGTTTTGAGTTTTCCTCAAAGAACTGCCAGCGAGAATCTTCTTTCCAAAGTCTTGGCTGATACTGATTTTCACAATGGAGACGAGGCAACAAGCTCACCTCGCGTGATTTCAGAGCGAGACTTCTCCAAGAGTGAGACGTGTATATCTGGTTGAAAAAAAGGATCTTATTATTTAACAAAAGGGGCGATCTCTGTAGGAATTGTCTCAATAATGTTGTCAGACGCTTAAAAACAAACCTCAGCGTGTCAGAAGCAAAAACAATCACTTTCAGAGGATTTAATTCTGAATGTCGGGGTTGCCCCAAAGGATCACACTGCAAGCCCTCGTAGCTGTGTCGAGGCTGCCAGCTGAGGTGATCTACTCAACTGATTCCAAAACTCCTGGTGAATCATTTACACACCCAAACATGTACCTAGGGCCTACGTCTGAAATACCAGAATTCCCCTTTGAAAGGTCCACTTTGTAAGGAAGTTAGTTTTTTAAATCTTATTCCCAACCTACTGACGCTTTGGGATTGCACTTGATCCGACCTATAATCCCGAAGCTTCCGTTACAGTGGACCTTTAAAGGCCCTGAGGAGTTTTCATGTGAACAACCAGGTAATGTTCACGTGAAGTGTTGCTAACAGATGCATCTCATTCCTCACGCAGCATTAGCAAAGATTTGTGTGTTATCTGAAATTGCCCTTGCCACATCCGTGTTTTCGTCTCCATCGTCTTTTTTAAACTTTGTGCTGTCAGTTGTTGATTAGAGGAATGGTGTGACTTTGTCAATCATGTTCACAATTACTTGATACATATCTTTGTTTAGACCTTGAAGCTCTTTTTGTCGTCCCACCAACAGTCCAACAGTTGATTCAATATTATAAATTACAAAATCTGCACATCTTTAAATTTTGGGGAAATTTTTTTACATTTTGACTGAAAAATTGACAGAAACAATTACTTGATAATCAAAATAGTTGGTGGATATTTTCCATATGATTCACTGAATCTATGATAACTCTACTCTATAATGTTTGTTTATGATAAAAGAAACCTATTTGAAATATCATTAGCTGATTCTCAGATATCAATATCAGTATTTGTCTCACAAATCTGATATCTGTTGGGCTCCATTAGCTCCATCAATATCGTTACATATACTGTGATAATCTCCACAAAATGTTTCTGAAGAGGGATTGATTCCCAAGATAATGATTACATTTAAATCACAAAAATAAATATGCATAACAGTTATTTGATATTATTTTGTACTGGCCCTAGTGTTTGGATGTACTGCACACTTAGACTTGTGGGTAAAGTAGGCTACAGCGCAGGCTAAACTTTGCACTGTAGCATGTGGGTGTGGACCACCCACCAGATCTATCATGTGACACAATTATGCAGAAAGCTGTTGGCAGTTATCTAAAACCGTCGGGGGGGACGGCAGCATTGTTTGACGGGGGAAGCCTACCGGAGCCGTTCGGTCCGATACAGTACAATGATAGTCATGATCACTGACTCAGTTCAGTGAAGCAGCATGTCTGCTGGGTTCATTTTCAAGAGATGAGTCAATTAGGCATCATGCGAACCTGTCATGCGTTTTTAATTTGTGCGGCTCGGGCCTGTGCAGGCTAGCCCCTCTCAGAGAGTGGAGAGGGCTACAGATGGTAACGTGCAGGGAGGCGCCAACCCTTTGTCTTCCTCACACCTCAGACAGAGCCGCAGCCTGATGGGTAAACAAGCTAACAGGAACCATCTGCCAGTGGATATCATTTTAATATATTTCCCTTTTGAAGCTGATACTAATCTCTGTCGCTGGTTTGTCATGTATCACCGACTGGATTTTTTAAAGCCGTGTAGATCAAGGGAGTAACTTTTTTTCTTTTAACTTTCAACACGTACTCTTAAGAAGATTTGCTCAAAGCACGTCACGCCACGGCTAAAGCTAAAGAATTTATAATGCGTCATTTCTGTGTAGGTCCTGAGTTTCACAGCTCCGAACAGAAATGACTTTATTTTGCGCTGTCTGAAAAATCTAGCTCGTGGTTATCAAAAAAAAACTCGCTTACAGGCGATCGGTAACGGCCTCAAAGTTGTAGTCGAGCCATGAAATATACATCACATGCGGATACAGGATGACGAGCAGGCAGGCGCTGGCGTCTTTGATTCGATGTCTTAATGTTCCGACTTTCTTTCTTTTTCTTTTTGCTTGAATCTGCTCCGCGATCAGCCGTGATGTCACTCGCGCGAGGTTTGATCAGTTATCGGCTGTTTTTAGATCAATGGCCCTAAAAACAAATCTGTCAGATCAGTTCTGAGAATGTGTGACATGCGCGGGGTTATTTATAGGCTTCTGTCGCGTTGCCTATTTTCAGTCTCGGACGCAAACAGCTTCAGTGATGAATGAGTGGCTGGGAGTTCAGCAAAGTGCTCGCGTTGTTTTGGTGGAGGAAAAAAAAACAAACAAGTGCTTTGAGTGGAAATCAGTCTTGAGTGTGTGTGTGTGTGTTGGTTTGTATGTTTGCCTCCCTGCCTCTCTTGTCCGAGTGAGTGTGTGTGTGTGTGTGCAGGCAGTGGATTGATAGCACTTACAGTCATACTTGGATGGCCATGAGTGGAAAGTCAGACTTGCTATAACGCGGAAATCAATGTCAGGAGAGTCGGTGGTGGCCTCAGAACACCGGGGCCCGGCTCAGTCGAGCTGGGATGTGCTTTCATTAAACACAGTTACTGGTACCCCCTCCCAGCGTGGATCCAGTCTGCCAGATTAGATTTCATCGCAAGTGTGCTTTGGAAAGGGATTGCCCTTTTTACTCGCTCACACACACACACACACACACACACACACACACACACACACACACACACACACACACACACACACACTTATCCAGTCATATATGCATAGGACACACTCCTCCAAACAATAGAGTCTGTGGCCATTGGGGACCTCACAGGCAAAGGTCATCCTTGGGTGAGCACAGGGGCACCTCCTCAAACGGAAACAAAAAGACACACACACACACACACACACATAGACACCCCTCCTCCCCTCGTTGTCATGTGGTGTCCGGTCCATGATGAAGGTTAGCCCGTGGGCCGAGCCTGGGGTGGGGTGTGGTTGGGGGTGGGGAGGGTGAGCTGTGTTTTAAGCTCAGCTCTGGGACTCTCCAGGACCTGCACAGGAATGATGTGTGGGGAGTTCTTATTGACCCGAGGGTTTGTAATGAAACCTAGTACCATATGGGCCCAGAGCTGGAAATGAATCATGGACCCGCATCCCCCCCTCAAATCAATCACACAAGTAACAGAAGAAAAGAGGGGGAATTTCCACGTTGGTGCGCCAACATATCACCTCTACCAGCAAATGTGCAGTTCAGTATGCGTTTAAGGGTTTCAGTGAACACTTGCCTTTGCGCCACTTTTACAAAACCACTCCAGTAAATGTCAAAATGAACGGTCATTGAAGTAAAAGCACATTATGTTGCCCGCGTGCATGTGTGTACTGAACGTGAGTGTGAGTGGGTGTTACATAAACTGCGCTTCTGATTTGTAGCTCTTGAGATCCTTTCCAAGAAATTCAAATTCAGCAGAATACAGGCCTTGATGGCTCAATGAAAGCGGTCTTATTCGTACTGCTGATTGATGCTCGAATAAGACAAAGCCGCCATCCGTCAATGTCGATGAAAATTGATCCCTGCATATAAAAATTAGCTGATCCATGAATATGATAATGGCTGCCGTTAGTTATAGTAGGCTAAATAACTCATCTTCTCTGACTTTTTAGGTGAACCATGTCGCCCAAGCCAGCTTTCAAGTTGAAGCTTTCGGCAGAAAATTCATCTTGGATGTGGAACTGAATCAGTGAGTACTATGTTATTAAACCCTTTTGTCTGTCTAGCCAGCTATCTGTCTGGCTATCTAGCAGTGTGTTTGTCTAACAAATAAGCTAATATGTGTCTCTATATGATTATCTGGTGAAAAAGCTATCTAGCTATCTGTTTGTCAGTCTGGAGTTCTATTTATCTGATTAGCCAGTTAATGATGGTGTCTATCTATCTATCTATCTATCTATCTATCTATCTATCTATCTATCTATCTATCTATCTATCTATCTATCTATCTATCAGCTAGCTGACTTTGTCTGGCCAACAAGCTAATGGCTGTATGTCTGTCTGGCTAGCTATTTGTTTGTCTGGCTAATGAGCTAACAGCTGTCTCTCAGTCTGACTAGCTTTCTAGCTATTAGACTGCAGTCTAGAAGCTAGCTGTCTGTTTGGCTAGCAGGCAATGGTAGCTTAAATTTGTTTGTCTGACTGCCTAGCTAATATCTGTCTTTATATCTAGCTTTCTTTCTGTTGACCTGGCTGTCTGCTTGACACAGGTGGCTCATAGACGTTTATTTTTTTCTGGCTAATGAACTAATAGCTATCTTTTTGTTTGAAAAGCTAGCTTGCTAGCTGTCTGTCTAACTGGAGAGCTGTCTGTCTGGATATCCAGTTACCTCTCTTTCAATCTGGCCCTCTGTCTGATAAACTAGCTAATAATGCTAGGTCTAGCTACCTGTCTATCAGTCTGGTTTGCTATCCAGTAACATTTTTTTTGTCTCTGCTATCTCTTTTTGGTGCTAACTCGAAATTATATATCCATCTGTCAATCCTGAGTCTGTCTGGCTATTTGTGTTTGAGTTGATGTCTGTATTGTAACATAGTTGTGTTATTAGCTGTTTTTTTTCTATTACAATATTTTGTGATGTCCTGCATAGATTCAATTTTCAACTTGAATGCTCACAAAATGACTCAATTTCTTGTTGAAACGATCCCAGTAGGAGTTGTTTGTCAGTCTTGGGCTTAAACAATATCTTTGAGTGGAAATTCATATTAGGTTTCTGTTCAGTGTAAATGCACGTTAATGTTTTGCTGACTCCAGAATTTTTAAGTGAAGTTGGTCATTGTCGTACTGCTGGACAGACGTAATAATTTCCTGCCCTCTCAGTGCTGTTTAGTGCCTGTTTTTGGGAACGCGCTCTCAGGACATAAATATCTAATGTTGGTGTGTGTGTTTATATGTTTACAGTGGGTCAGCTATTGTCTGTGTATGAGTGTGTGTGTGTGTGTGTGCGCGTGTGTGATTTAGAGGTCCATCATAATAGGAAGTGATTTACGGTAAAGGCTGGAGCACTGCCCTGTCAGACACTGATATTGATCACAGTGCTGCTGATGGAAAGCGGGCAACTCTTCTCTCTCCCTCTTACTCCATCTCTCACTCTCTTTTTGCTTCTACCCCACACACTTTTTTATAAAACCATATAAAACTATCCTATACATCCTTTCTAAACCTTTCCTCTATTTTGCCTCTGTCACCCATCATTCGCCTCATTTAGCCCCAAAACAGAAACCCGGTGAACTTGGCACACACACAACTTGATGCTGCCTGCTTATCACGATGGAAGTCACTCCTCCCGCTGAGTCAAACCATACATCACGGGAATTCCCAGGTTTAGAGGATATGTTTGTGTAAAGCTTGCAGGTCACAGTGTGACGCAAAAAAACACAGTCACGGATATGATACGCCGCCTGCACTTAAACAAAAGCATGCACACACGTGCGCAGGTTGTCACACATGCACATATACTTTCATCAGCACTTTGATTTGATGCAGGGTCATAATTCATCCGTATGACATGGCGTGTTCACTTCGCCCTTTCATCATAATTCCTTAACTGGATATGGGCACAGGAAGTCCGTCAGAACATCGGCTGAAAGGAAACACTTAAGTGAAGTCCTGTTTTTAGCTTTTCAGAGAGTGAATTAGTGTCCAACCCGACAGCTCCGGGCAACAGTTTGACATGTGCGGTTCTGAATAAGAATGAGAGGCTCAGATCAGTGCAGTGGAGCACTGTACTGTGTGACTTTCATGTGTTTTCTCTCAAGAAATCTTGTGTTATTTGTCGGGCTCTCAGTCAGCTAGCCAGTACAAAAAACAGCACTGTTTTGTTAATCAATTAATCGTTATTGTTTTTATATTTTCAAAAGAAATAACAAACCTTTTCTAGTTTGTCAGCTGTGAGAGTTTGCAGCTTTTCTTTGTTTTCATTTCATTGCTACCTGAATATGTTTTCAATTGTTTGTTGAAGTTATGTATCGAGAAAAAAGGCCCTGAATGTTTTGGTGCCAGTGTCTCAAAAGTTACGATTTGATGTTTTTCTTTTTTTTATATATCAATGCAACTTCATTGTCTTTGAGTTTTGGACCTCTTGTTGGACAAAACAAGACATTCTGCGATGTTGGGTGACCTATAGTTTTTTCCATCTTCGTCCCAGTGTCCTGTCCTTACAGCAGCAGATCTCTAGTTTCCCTTTTGTCCCATCTTCCTCCTCCTGGTGCCCTCTTCTCTCCTCATCACCATCCTCTCCCAACACTCCTCTGTGAACTGATCCTCCCTCTCGATGGCTACAGTGAATTTGTTTACAGATATCTTTCATGCCAGACGGAATAAATCCAGTTGTTGATGTGTGTGGGTGTAGGAGTGGGAGGTATTTTGGCTGAATGGGCCAACATTGTTTTTTGGCTCCCAGTTACAAAAACCTAGTTCGCTCATTTTGATCAATGGGCGCCTCTCTCACTGTGCATTTTTTTTGTGTGTGTTTAATTGTTGCCATGAGCAAAGAGGAGAGAGAGCGTTAGCTGTCGGCTCAGTCAGAAGTGCCACAGTATGTATCATAATTACCATTGTCTCAGAGTCTTTGCCTTGAGCCTGTTCGGCCTCAGACTGTGAATAATAGGAGTGTAGGCGTTCTGTTATAAAGTCATATGTCTTGTGAATTTGTGTGTGGGGTTTGGACACCTGTTGGTTGTTACATGCACATTTCCAGTCGAGTACTTTTACTTTCTGAGGTGAATATTTGGCTTGATATGTGTCCCCACGCTCGTTAGCACTGGCAGCAACATGGCTCCACGGATCGCGATGTCTGTAAGACAGATCTTTTGTCCACACTGAGTTACATTTTCTTAAAAGCTGGCGATTCTCATGAAATTGTGCACAGACACTTGTGATCTTGGGAGGATGATTTCCTATGACTTTAGTGATCACCTGACTGTTCATGTAGCGCCTCAATGAGGGGAAATTTTCAGTCTCTTCACCTGAAAAACTAATGATCTTATCACCAGCCTCAGTTATGCTTTGTTTTTAGTGCTAATTTGCAAATGTGAACATGCTAATGTGCTAAATTAAGATCGTAAACATGACTCCCAGAGACTCCCAGCATGTGTCTTCACCTGATGATATATGACTAGTGTTGGACGATCACTTTAAAGCCTCAAGTTTGTCATCATGTCTGATCACCACCTTAGTCTTTTAGAGCAGAAATGACTATATTTGAGAGGGTACAGCTGGGTAGGATCTCCTGATTGGATCTGACTGAGAACACAAGTAGTGTCTGTAGTGTCAATTTTACTCACAATGGGACCATCATTTAGAGAACGAACATCATGCTATATTGAAGAGGACTTGAAACTAGTGATTGAGATTATAAACTCATTAGGAAACTGTTCACTGAGGTAATTAATTGCGTGAGAATTGGGGTCATTGTCTCACAAGCTTACATGCAGTTGTACCTCTCTTTGCAACCAGTGGAGTTGTCTCCTCCTGGCTGTCATAAATAAATAAGGCAGGAAGGTTTAAAGCACTTTCGCATCAACTTAATCTTTTAGACCTGGATGCTCCGTCTTTGATGATTCAGATATTACGTGCTGATATTTTAATTTTGATTTATATAAAAAAGTTTGTTTTCTTAGATAATCCATCCATCCTTACAGTTCACCTGATTATCCTCTTCAGGTTATCCCAGCATGATGTTTTAGAGGTTGCTATCCTATCATAGAGCATACCCTGAGACATTTTATTTAGAAAAGAAACTGGACAAAATGAGCGTCCTGTGTGGTGCGAATAATCAGCTGACAGCACTAATGTGTGTGCTGTAATCGTTAGCTCTTTCATTAACAACATGCTGTATTGACACGATCCACCCATCTGAAGTATGACAGTCTATGGAGAGGAAGTCGGGAGGGGGTTGGTGGGTCACGGGGGTCTTCATTCCCCCCCTCGCTGTCTTTGTCCTCCTCTCACTCCTCCATCTCACCGGCCGGCTGCAATTTACCATTCATGGGACTGGAGTGAGCTGGAAATGTGGAGGGGATGGGGGGTTGCCTCCCTTTTTAATCATCCTCAGCTCCAACACACACGCACACATCTCCACCCTTGATTGCCCCCTCCCGCCACACCCACTCTCCATTCAGCCATGCCCCTACTACCCCTTTACCCCACCCCTCCCACCTGCTCTCGCTGAATAATAGATGTTGCTTTAAGATTAAAGAGGAGTGCATACACGTGTGTGTGTGTGTTTGGAATGGTTTCCAGCCTGCCCACCATGCGGTGAAAAAATACACATGCCATCAACTCATGCACATACAAACACATGCAGTGGTATAGAAAAGATGCTTAGTAGAGAAGCTACAGTAAATATCATTGGCTGTATAGAGCTTGTGATCAGATAAGTGTGTTGAGTCATACCACTAAGTGTAGGGTGGGGTAATGCAATCAAAATCTTCATATGTATACTGTATATTAGACAATATATTAGTCCTATACAAAATAATATAATAGGACTCCATAATGGACCCTACATCGAATCAACACCAAATGGACTCTATGGCAAATTTATAAAAATGTCCCCCTATAAAAGTAACCAAAGTTAAGATAAATAAAATGATAACTCTTTGCCAAAAATCATTATAAACATATATTATTTTAAAAAATACTAGTGCACGACTGATGCCACAATTTCGGGGCTAATTCCGTTACTGATACTATGGGGTAAAAAATTGTGACATTGATATATTTTGGCTGATTTGCACAAATCTTTTGCAACGATCCCTCGAATATGGTTATCAGACACTTGAATGTCAGAAATGGAGGCAGAGTATTTTACAGTTTAGCAGCAGAAAAACAGCAAACTTCACAGCCAGTTTAATCGATGAACCGACATATTGTTCAGGGTCTATAACACACACTTTACAGGGAATCAATGATTGTATTATGATAATACAGTTCCACTGACAATTGATACAATTATTCAAATGTCATCATTACACTTGCTGGCAAACTCACAAGGTACACTTGTACGATGTAATGCAACTCAGCTGCTGTATTGGAAGTGGCCACTGATGCCTGAATACAGGCTGGTACCTATCAGCTAATATTCATCATTTTTTAGTAACATTCACTAGAAAAGCTCAATGCATATGCTAAGATATATAATCGACAAACTGCACAGTTGCTGACAGCAAATGATAATAAGCCGAGAAGGAAGTAGCATCACTGAGCTGAAGTGACTCTGCGTCTGTGCAAGTAGGACACGGTGAGGAGAGAGGACAAGTGTCATCGTGTGTTCATACTGTATGTATGTTATGTGCAGGGTGACAATATGTGAGTGCAGACAGAGAGAGGAAGGGGTGGGTAGCCCAAGTAGGACTCGAGAGTTTCATAACCTCCTCAGTGTTATGAAATAATCCACTGCAGCAGCAGAAAGTACGAGGGCTTCTCCCTGACCTCATGTGTGATGTTAACACTGACACACACTCAGTGTATTGTTATTTCTCTACTACTGGGTTGTGTCAGCTTTCGCTGCATGCACACTAATGCTTTATGCAAATACATAGGGTCAATTACAGGCGGTGCCAAATACATTATTCATCTGTGTGAAGGGAGGGTGTGTGTGCACCGGGGATGACGGTGTAAGTGGGGAGGGGGCTGGAGGAGACAGAGCACTGCTATAAATGTGGGGTTCCTTCAACTGCTCATGTTAGGCTAGGAGCTAACCAAACAGGCCATGGTCCAGTGGTTTGATGAATGGGAGCATACGTGCTGGTGCGTCTGTTCATGGGCTGGAATGTGTGTGTGTGTGTGTGTGTGTGTGTGTGTGTGTGTGTGTGTGTGTGTGTGTGAAGAGGGAGGGTTGTTCCTACTGTGGCAGACGTCAATGCAGAGTCTTTGTGTGTCGTCTCGTTGGGCCCCAGGTGCAGGAGAGGCACGTAGAGTGTTGTCTTAATTAGAGATAACAAGACTGGATCGAAAGAAACAAGGCTTAGATGTAGAAGGGGAGGATCAATACGTAAGACGAGGAAAATTAAGAGGATTGGGCAAAGCAAGGCAAATTATTTAACTCCGTTACATAAATGACACTCAGTCTTGTTGGCAGTGTTAAGTTTTGGATCATCTTTAAAAGGATACTTGAATTCTTTTCATCATTTTCAATGACTATGGCTGTTTCTTTAATGCCTGTGTGATTATCTGTCAGTGTGCATGTGAAGCTTCTTCCATCCTAGGTGTCAGAGTTGCACAACTTAACGCTATCCTGTGTAGTTTTCCCTGATTCAAAGTTGTGTTTACTTGAATTTTTATTCAACAGAACACATCACGTTTGTCGGTGAGGCCTGACAAGCATTTTCCAACGTTTTACTCGTTGTTTCTATTGATGATTCAACTGGGAAAGTTTCTTTGCCAGTCCAGGCTTAGGAAATTCTCTAAATACCAGCCATCTAACAGCGTCTTTGTGTAAGATGAAAGGGATTTTTTTTCCTTCTTGGAACCCTGGACGACCAAAATATCTCCTCCTACTTGTTTTTTAGCTGAAGAGTGGGAGGACTTGTAGATCTGAAAGCATTTTTTTTTTTTTTTTTACCCAACAATAATCAGTTGTTCACTTGTAGGACAAACAAGTGCATCAGAATGCCGTTCAGCTGATGTCATGTTCATGTTGGCTTCACAACTCTGTCTGACTTTGCGTGGACTTTGTGACTTTGGTCATTTTAGGACTTTTGGCCCTATGTGTAGGCGTTTGGCTGCCTCGGACCGTGAAAGGTGCTGATGCTGTGGTGTTATCGGCGGGTGTCCCAGTGTTGGGCATGTGTTTTTGCGCGTGCGTGTGTGAATTTATGCACATGCCGCTTGTACGTACATGTGCATGCAGCCTTACATCTCCACATATATATGATTTAACTCCCTCTCATGTCCCATTCCAAGACAATTTATCATCCGGCCCAGTCTCCCCCTCTCCGCACCCTGACATCGCAACAGCCCGACTCCGCTCTTCTCCTCCTTTTTCCACCTCCATCTCTGTCTCTGCTCCTCTGTTCCCAGGTCTGTAATTTATTGCGGGGAGGCGTGATCTGATTTACTGCGGACTTAATGAGAAAAACACAGAGAGGGGAGAGTGTATGTGTGCGACGGAGAGAGAGGGAAGGAGGGAGAGAAAGAAAATAGTTAACGATGGAGAGAAAGAAGAGGACAGAGGGAAAGGGATGTGTGGATGTCCTTCAGGCACCCTTGAGTCTTGGTGGGTGGGTTGAGTCAGAGAAGGAGATAGGGAGCGATAAAGTTGTGTGCGTGTTAGTGTGCAGGCTCGAGGGAGGTAGGTACTTGAAAGGAGTACCCTAAAAAGAAAAAAGTTCCCGCTTCTTCTTTCCTCTTTCCATCTCCATCTCCTACTTTCTTCTTCTTCTTCTTCTTCTTCTTCTCTTGCCTCTGGCAGGGTTTCTTCCTCTCATCTGTGTGTCGTCTGACAAACACACACACACACACGCACACACATCTTAGCTACCACATTGGGAGTTATGTTTGTGAGTGTGTCTGAGCAAATGCAGTCCTCATAAACATTAAATTAAAGGCTGTGTTTGTTAAGTGGCTCAGCGTCACATCCAGAGCTGTGTATGTACAGTACAGTACAGTATGTTCTGGTGTAGAAGCGAGCGAGGCGCATGTTTGTGTGTATGTGTGTGTTTTGCAGACTTTGTGGAGCGTGTCAGGAAGGTGGATACAGATTAATTTTACCGAGGTGAGCGAGGTTAATTTAGAAGAACAAATAGCTGCATGGATGTTATTTGAAGGTGCGCTACACTTCAGCGGCCCTGCAGGACTTCTTGAGTCACTTTTGAGAACAGATAAACATCCTGGCGGTAAGATTTAAAGGACAGGTTCACGTTTCCTGAAACAGATCTGGAAATCCTATGTGAGCTATTTTCATAGCTCATTAACATATCCTTCCTGTTCATTATTCCCAATAATCCCTTGTGCAATTTCAGTGTACAGCAAGTGATGTAGGAGAAATCCACAGTGGTCGTTCGTGAGGGTTCATCAGTCTGACAAAGACAAATCAAGTGGGCACCTTACAGAAAACTTCAGCTGGCATTATTGTGCAGACTGTAGTTCTAGTTGGGCAATTATAATGTTACCATGTTCACCATCTTAACTGAGCTTGTTAGCATGCTGAGGCTGATGGGAAGGTCATTAGTTCAGCATGTATTTGGCTACGAACCAAACGATGAAAAATGTAAGTATCACCGAAGTGAATGGCAAGCATGAACACATGTACATTATTTAATGGCCATCCAACAGATGTTGAGATATTTCAGCCGTGCAACATAGACCCGAATCTGAAAATTGATTTTCATTCATCAGTCATTGAATACTTCAGTATAAGGTCATAAAATCCTGATCCCCTTTTCTGTGGTTGTCAGTCCGAAATGATCACACGCCAAGCACCAAAGGTAGATTTCTCACGTGGCTAATGGCAGGTAAATATTTGTAACAAGTGATGTAATCGAAAAATTACTACTACTGCTTCTGTTCTCTGACTGTCTGTATGTGTCAATACTCTACATATACAACACAGAGACAGAGACTTTATGGTACATTCAAGTGCACTTGAATGGACCTTGTCAAGTCAGAAATCTTTACTCCAATGCCCATATTGACTGTTGAAAATAGGAAAGTTTCTATTTTTTCTTATTTTTATTTGTTGAAATATATCAGGCCTACATCTATCATTACTTTGTTTGTCTTTGACTGCAGCAGTTTAGATGATTAGATAATTAAGATCCTAATATCCCATTCATTTCTCCATATGCAGATTTTTACCCCCCAAAAAATCACAGAATCCATTTCATTCAGATCTTAATGTAAATATTCATATTTTGTACAATTTACAGTATTAGTTCTCTCAGAATCTCTCTCACATCATTTCACATGTAAAAATTGATATCGATAACTGAGATAACCGTAACCAAGTTGATATTTAATCAATCAGAAATAGAAATGGAACCTTGTGAACCAGAATCCAATGGATTTGGGAAATCAGTGCTCTAACACCACCAGTGTAGCTAAAAAGGTGCATCCATCGTTTAAGGGCAGAGCTTGTGTTGCTAGACTTTACAGGATGTCAAGCGTTGAATTACCGGCCTTCCCTTTTATGCTCTATCATACCATCCCTGTGTTCTCCCCTCTCCTCAGCCATCTCGACTCAGTATGCAGGATTAGTGGAGACAAAGAGATCCAGGAGCCTGCTCTTGCTGAAGACAGGGACAGAAGGGAAGACTGTTGTTCTCTCAGCAGGAAAAGATACTAATGCCTCTCTAAAGGCCATTGTCTCTCATAGATTACTCCTCTTCCTCTGTCATGCTGAATAAAAAAATCAATTGAAAGTCTGCGTCACTGTCAGGAGATTAACTATTTAACAAAATTTACCACTGCACAAAATCTGATGGAGCCGGTCGTAGGATAGATGGAGAGCAAAGTCACACACAGACACACGATGAGGCATGACAGAGAGGAATCTCGTTGGATGAACATAGAAAATAAACAAGTCATGATGACTGTACGGGGCTCCAAAGGTCCGTCTCTCTGTCTCTGTTGGCCCTGTTTAGAATGGCATGAAGTTCACCAATAATCCACGTGTTGTCACAGATACAGATCTGCATGTTCTGCTCTATGCCCACAACATCCTCAGCCGCTGCATAATTCAGGAGTCAACTCTATTTGGAGTGTAAGTTGCGTGCTATGGACCCGACTGCATAATGGACCCAAAACTGCAGAGAGCAGGAATGCAAGCGTTGTGTTTGATTCTGCCTTTTTTTGTTTTGTTTTGTTAGCATGAGCGTATCTTGTTTTGTTTGTCAGTATTCCCTGTGCAATAAGCGGAGGGACCCCAGTGAGCATGCCGGTGGAGTTGCGTGTCTGATAAGTGATTGGAGAGTGAATGAATTATAGCCTGGAGACCTTTAATGAGGCCTCAGTGGGAGGGTGGTTGAGCCTCGAGAAGGGGGTGGTGCTGCAGGTGAGAGCAGCTGCAGCTTTTCCCAAAGAGGAAACCTCCGCCTCGACCCCCCTCCCTCATCTCTCCTTCACTCCTTTTCAGATCTTTATTATTTCTCTCATCCACCTTTCCATCCAGTTACACCCCCCTACACCAGCCATGTTCCCTTTCCTTTTCTCCTCCGCTCTCTTTCCTCAGCACTCCCCCATCCTCATTATGAACACCTGACACAGCACATGTCCAGTCCTTTGTGTGGCGGTGCCCTTTTTATTACAGGGTTAAATGGCAAAAATCCATATATGGAGGAGGAAGAAGTCCATTTGATGACTGCGGTGCCCAAGTGCAGATGTACATGGATGTTCTTGTGTGCTTATTTTACTGTGTTTCAGCATGTTGGGTGTATTTAGGAGGGTCTTTGAAAGCAGCTAGGTTTGCCTGTGAAAAGCCTGCTGCCCCCAACACTTGTGCCAATCTGCTCACATGCGTGCGCGCGCGCGCACACACACACACACACACACACACACACACACACACACACACACACACACACACACACACACACACACACACACACACACACACACACACACACATTAGTCCTGCCAATCTGTCCTTTTTGTGCTGTTTTTCATCCCAGTGCCACGTCGGTGCCAGGCGACACAGATCGTGAGAGGAATTTTAGACCTCACGGAAACTTTGTTTGTGTGTGTGAGTGTGTGTGTCTGTGTGTGTGTATGTGTGCATGATTTACCTCAGGAGATCGAACTGGGTTGCCATAGCAGATGTCTTCGTCCAGAGCAACTCACAACAAAATGCTTTAAAGGAAGGATGGGGTTTGATGTGATTGACAGCCAGGCGGACTCGGTGTACTCGTAGTTTCTCACCGCTTCAGTCAGTTTTTACCTCCTCAGAAAGACCCTCGTAATAAAGTTGAATAAGTCTTTTCACATCAACATTTTCCCAGCTCGAGCAGTGCTCTTAGATTTGCGTGTGTGTACGTGTGGGCTGTCTGACATTAAAAGTGTGGCGAAAGCGAGAGAGGGATGTGATTATATGGAAATGGCTGTATGAAATGCTGTAAGCTAAAAGCGCTGAGCGTCTGCGGATCCACCTCTGAAATCTCCTCCGGGCCTGATTGACAGCTCAGATGCAAGCTCTCAAACAGATGTTGCCGCGGAGACGGAGCCAAGAAGACCCTCTTCCAGTATAGCGGAGGATGAGGCAGACTGTTTAAAAAGGCACTGAGCTGAGAGAATGAGGGTAATGGACACTGAATATGATACAAATCTAGCGAGAGATGTGGCCACTGTCATCCTCTGTTTCAGCCACAAATTTGTCCTGAACACCTTTAGGCGCCAGATGTCACACAAATTTGTCTGAAATTAGAAACTATGAATCCTCTTTTAAGCTCTTGAATGCCTTGATGATAAATGATAATTTATTAGGCCTACATTTATGCTTCTATTTCTGTTTTTCCCTCATCTCCTTTTCCTGTTTGTTCTCTTTAATGAAGCCCTCAGCTTCCCTCTGATCATCATTTATGTTGAGAGTCTGCAGCGTTTATCTCCACAGAGAGAGAGAGATCACATGCAAACAGCGCATGAGAGGAGCGCTCTGTTTACACTTTTTGTTTCCATACCAGGGTGCAGCTACAAAGAGGTCACTCGCAGTTATACATTTATACATAAGTGTGTATGCATGTTAACAGGAAGAAGGGGAACTGTATCGGTCGGTGGGGAGACCTCTACACTGCTGTGTGTGTCAGTGTGGGGGATGGGGTCGAGGCTGAGTTTGCGTCTTTTGTCTGTCAAATAAATTATTTAAATCCCCCCAACAATTAAAGCTGAAATCTGTTATCAGCATCCTCCATTAGAGGCTTGTGTGTCTGCCTTGCTGCCTCAGTATGCTCCTCGCTTGTTCCCCCCCGTCTGTGCTCAGCGTGGAGCCGGATAAAGATCACAAGCTCTGAATCTTAAACACACATCCCAGCAGAACAAAGGCCAACAGCGCACGCCTATGACCTAGGGACTCATGCACACACAGAACGTCTTCATCACGGGAGCGTATGAATATTTTCACGACGATCCTCTTTGATGCAAAATGTTGATAAAATGTCACTTGTGTCTCAGGAGTCACGGAGGGTTTAATTTGCACAATGTTGTTGTAAGTCTGAGGTAATGTGAGGGATGTGATGTGTGACCTGAGCTTGGAAGGTGTGAAGTGTGACAGTGGGGGTTGCCTGTTTTATAATGTGGATTTTTTTTTAGGAGAGAGCTTAATTGCAGTGCATGATGGGATGTCTGTTAGAGCCCTGGAGTCTCATTACAGAAACTCTCTTAGTCTGCAATCCTGTTAAGGGGAACATTTAAGGTTTTTCTGGTGTTACAAAAAACCTGTTTCCTTTGGGAAAAATCCAATTTATTATTTGGATAGGAACACAAAAATATTTTGATTGACAGGCTGCTGAAACTATAGCTTTAGGAACAATGACACAACAATGATAATGCCTTGGAGAAGCCTCTGACGTTAGCCTGTGGGAGAAGCTAACATCGATGTTAGCCTTTCGGAGGGTTTGACACCGACTCCAGCCTGTTGGAGAAGTTGCCATTGAGTTGGGTTAGTTGTTCAAAAACTTTCTTTTTAGCAAACTCTGTGTACATAAACAATGTGTAGAGACCCTGGTGATACTACGAGCAAATTTTCAAGTTGTGTCGAGACTTCTTAGTGTTTTTAAAATAGCGATTTTAATGCTATTACTAATTTGCCCCAAGCACTCCCAATGAAAATTAAAGAGTTTGACCCGAAAACGAAAATACGGTAAATCTTAAAAGTGCCTTTTTCGTTGTAATTATGCTTTTACACGAAGGTTTGACTCATATACATTCACAAAAAAAAGGCTAGGTTGCATTTTGCTGAGAGTTTCGCTTTAAACTGGTTTTAGACTTGTTGTGAGTCGGCTGTTGTCATGGATACAGGCAGTGTAGGGTATATTCCAAACACAGATATATGCATGACATGACATGACAGTGACCACTGAAGAACGAGGTTATCAGATGTAGTTAGGATTTCTAGATATGAGGTTCAGATTGGATTAGACACATGAGACACATGAGTTTAGGAATTACTTCTGTAACAGGAAGATAAGATGTTTCCTATCTTTGAAACGTAAGAAAGGACAGATAGTTGGGAAATAGCCCCTGAGCTCTGAATTCACACCTTGCTTCTCTGTCTCTGTAACTTTCACGGCTGCTTTCCTGCCCTCTGTCTCATTACTCCCCCCTTGGCCATTCTCGCCCTCTTTCCATTTTACCTCACTCTCGCTCTCTCCCCTCTTTCCCTGCATATTTTCATTGCTGTAGCAAAACGCCCATTAGTCAACTTAGAAAGCAGCTTCTGTCCCCAGTCCGTGTGTGTGTGCAAGATGGTGTCAGGGGTTTCATTCAAATAATATATAATATAATATCATCACTATAATAATAATAATATATGGTAGACCTATATCATCTTTGGAAAAGTTTACTTGCTGTAAAAAAGCTCAGTTAATATTTAAAAAAAAACACATAATGTCTCTGCCTTCAAAATTAAGACTGTTGACTCAGTTGACAGTATGACTCATTACTGTAACAGATTTTTCTTTGCTTTCAGCAGTCTGTCCTTTTGTCAAATATCTCAGTTTCTGAAGTGGAAGATATAAAAAATGTATCTATTGATACGTAAAGCTGCTCCATCATGACATTGACTCATACAGTGGGCATAAATCCTAAAGCAGTGTTACCAAAATTCAACAAAATTCCACGTATGCATGAAATGATATCGCTCTTGTTTTTGTCAGAGTTTGATTTTTTGGTTCAGTTATTTCCTGTTTTATTTTGAAGTTATGTGTCATGTTTTGCTTTTCACTTCCTCCCTCTGTTGTTTTCCAGCCTTTTTTCCTGTTCACCTGTATTTCATTTGCTAATTAGACCCTGACTGCATAATATTTTTTTATATTTATTTGTTAATATAATTATAATATTTTTCTCCAGTTTCATTTGTTTGTATATCTCTCAACTGATGCAGTGAGATGATTTTTCATTGTCTGGGGAAAAACAATCAAGTCTCCAACTTTCACCCACATTTTCCATCCGTCACTGAACACTGACTCTGAAGAAGAGGCTGGTTTGTTTGGTGAGCAAACTAGATGAAAATGTATCCCGCCCACTTGTCTGTTCTTGATGTCTGGATTTTGACAGGAAGTTGGAGTTGATTGATGGCTCTCTGATTGAGTGTGGAGAGCAGCCCGCTCAGATACCCTTGTTACTGTTTCGGCTGCACATTTTTGCGTCAGATTCTGTCCCCTGACTGACAGACACAGCAGCCATTGTAATTTAGTTGAGTTGGAAAGTATATCAAGGCTCCTGATTCAGCAAATCTGGGATAAATTTAATCTGATGAAAATTAGTTTGTAACGCTGATTGTTCCGTTTGATTTTTATGCTGCTCTTTTCTGGTGCAGCGCTGGTGTTATTTGTTCTTACTATTTTCATTGTGTGTGTGTGTGTCTGTTTTCTGTTTTTGTGTTTATGTGCTTCAGATTACTGTTGGCACTGGGACTGGCACTCCTCGCTGTGCAGTACATTTAAGAAGTAAAAGCCCACACCTACACTGACTTGTACTTGTGTATGTGTGTGTGCAAGTGTGTGTGCACGTTCATATTCGGGTCACTTTTTTGTGAGATAAGAAGCTAAAACTTAGCTGTTTTATTTATGTATTTTTAAAACAGGCTGAAAAAGGACAAATCCCCATTCATATGCTGCATTCCTGTGCGTGTTTGTGTGTGTGTGCACGTGCGTGTGTATGTGTATGTATACGCGTGTTTGAGAGTGTGTGTGGCTTTGTGTGCACGATAGCTCATACATCTCTGTCTCAGATTGGGCCTGCAGTGTGTATCTCCATTGGGATTCTTGGGTCTAACTCTGCTGAGAAAGCACACACAGACTGATTTCCTCTTATTTATGCCAGTCGTCCTCTTTCTCGCTCTCTCAATTTATTTCCTGCCTCCTTCCCATTCTGCCTGTGTCGCCTCTTTTACCCCTTACTAACCTTCACTTGTCCTTCACTCCTCCGACAGTCACAGGCACACCCACACATACGCACACACACTAGACATTTGCTAGAAGGCTGGATTTGTATAATTGTGTTTGCGTGAGTTTGTGTGCTGGAAATAGCCTCGTCCCTGTACGCTGGTCATAATTAGCTGGACTGATGCTCTGAAGCTCTGGGCTGCCAAGACGGAATACAATCCTCCGATAAAATACAAGAACACTTGTGTAACTGAGTGACACTTGAATGAAAAATAACAAATTTTCTAACTTTAATTCCCTTTTTTCTTTTCCTCTCTGTTCCCAGTGATCTGCTGTCTTCGGGGTACGTGGAGAGGCATTTGTCAGAAAAAGGGAGGACTGTCATCACCAATGTAAGATTCTGCAAATCATCTCTCCTCATGCACAGTCACACTTTCACTGTTGGACTATTTGCAGTTTAAGTGAAAGCGACAGTGTTAATGGTGTCTTAACATTAGGACCCCATTAACCCCCTGACATGACATGTAGTTTGTATCTGATTACGTTTTTGGGATAAAAGCATCTTAACCCAAGTGGTAAATGTTTCAATCAGCCAAATCACATCTGGAGAAGCCACGGTGGATGTTGTTCCCTGAACATTCCCTGAAGCTGTAATGAACTTTTTAACATATTTCAGCTTAATGTCTCGGTTTTACAGTCCCCAACTTCAGTGTTGTGATTCACTGCTCTTATTCGAATTGTTTCCAGCTGGAGCAGACAATTGTTCCAGTGAAAAAGATCTGATGAACACACAGTATGTTACTTTCAGCACCAAACGACAGACAGACAGACACATTTAGCAACTAGCTGTTAAAAATAGAGGGGTATTATAACGTAACATGGTTTAGTTTTTGGAAGTTTGAAATGTCTAATACAATGCCAGGATGGTGTTAAGCTGACTCCAAAAACAGCTGAATCGTGTTGCCTGCAACTTGTCGCGCAGCAGCAATTTCCTGCCCACCCCACAGGTTCTTCCTCCTCCCTGAGCCTTTTATTCAATAATAATCAATGCGTTACTTTGCACACACAGAGAAATCACAGCCCTCCGGTCTTTGTTCAGCTAAGATTTCAGAAGGCTAAAATGAAACTGTAGCTGTGGCCTAGGCCCTCAACTAACATGAAATTAAGATTGCTGTGATAATCCTCTGGAATCTGGACTTCAGTTATAGGACACCCACTGAGGAGTTTTGTTACATCACATAAGTGGAGGGAGGGTCATAATGGTCAGGATTTACTCAGCTAAGCAGCAGATTAGTGAGATATTAGATACTTTACAGAGAGTGATCCCAATTATTACACCACATATACTGTGATGTGGTCTCTTGTAATTATGGAACTTATTATAAAGCGATCTCTCTGTGCGTGAATTAATTCACCTTATGAATGAATATCCAGAATGTGCTCTCTCTATTGTCATGCTTTGCTCTTTTTTCATTATTGTTATTATTAATGGCTGCTGTTCATGAAGGTTAATATGAGACAAGCTCCTGTTTGTTACTCTGCTCCCAGAGGTCAGTATGTCAGCCATCATAGCACAGCTGCTGCTCTGCCTCAGAATCCCCCCTGTTCATGGAGCACATAAGTAATAAAGGTAGCACATAGTGCTTAACGTGGTAGCAGTTCTGGCCTGCACTCCACAGTGAGATTGTATTTCAGTGAATGGCAGACAATTTCCAAATCCTTGTTGAGCACAAAAACCAAAGGTAACATGATGCTGCAGCTGTCTACAAGGCAGAGTGTGAGAAATGATTGCTACAACAACCCATAATATACATATGAGGAAGAAAATAGGATGAAAGAATGAACCTGACTGAAAGCCTTTGGACTAATGTAGCATCACTTTTTTGTCATTTTGTCATATCGCCTAGCCATGTGCAATAAGTAACACGAGTGGTAAATGGGGATAGACTGAGGTCATTCTTAAGCTGTGAATACAATATAAAGACTCCATGTTTGTACGCACACTCTTTTTCCTTCCTTCTTTCCATCTTTCCTCTTCATTATCTAATTGCTGAAACTTTCACTGACTTTCGGAGGGCAGAGCGTCCTACTTGTTTACCAACTGTCTGACCTCGACCTTTTCATTGTGCATTGTGATGTCCAGATTACATGATTAATTACTCGTATATGGGTCTAAGGAGATCACAGATCAGACAAATATAGCAACACACACACGCACACACACTTTGAGGATGTACCCACAGCACTGGGTTTTGGGTGTTTCTTGCTTTGATGAGAAGTGGAGCAGAAGGTTCAGGGCGACAGGGGGAGGAGAGACGCTGGGATAGTAGAGCACAGCAGCACTTAAAAATAGCCCTCTCTGTCTCTTCACTTCATGCTCACTCTACCCACCTCTCTCTCTTCATATGTAGCTCCATGTAGCTTTATGGACCTAACATGTACTACTACTTCTGTCCCATTCACAAGTTTATATATTCGTCAGTTCTGGTTGTCTGGATGTGATATTGTAGAAACAGAGAAAAGAGAGTCAGGGTTGAGGTTAGTACGATATGTCCCCTGAGCTCATAGCTTGTTTCCTTCGTCCTGTAAGAATCAGATTTAGAAATGATCGCTAGGAGTAATGATTTCGACTGAGAGTGAGAGCAAAGAGCCGTAAAGTCAAGACAACAGCAGAAACAACAAAACAAATCAAACTCGGCATGACTGATGCAATTTCACTCGTTTCATTCAATCATAGCAATTTATACAGATGAGATCATAACAAACACACACATTTTGTTGCTGTTCGTTCATGAGGATCCCTTTTCATTACATTAGTTCTACTGTTCATAATGAGACCGTTTAGCCGCTAGGTGCGCCTGTGGAGTGGGCCTGAGAGGCCACCTGGCAGTCAGATGTTG
The DNA here is from genome assembly GCF_904848185.1 of Acanthopagrus latus. Lineage (NCBI taxonomy): Eukaryota > Metazoa > Chordata > Actinopteri > Spariformes > Sparidae > Acanthopagrus > Acanthopagrus latus. The sequence goes on from NC_051055.1 coordinate 17,940,973, forward strand.
TACATGTAAAAAAGATTCTGTGCCTTATGCTGGGAAGTTTAGAAAACTTTTTTAAAAAATGCCAGGTGTGCAGCACCATAGGAGCAAAATGGTTTCTCTGGCGAGGTGCGGTTGGCCACATGTTCCCTCATACCTCAAATAACTTTTTAAGGAACGATCCTGCTGATCCATGTCCATAATTTGTGTAATTTTTTTAGTTGTTTTTTTGGTTTTAGAGGGAAGAGGAAAATATTAAAGGAGTAGTTCAGCATTTTGGGAAACACATTCACTCTCCAGAAAGATGTGTGTATAATAAAGATGAAGCCACAGATGGATCGATTAATCATTTAGCTCTAGACTAGAAACAGGAGAATCAGTTGTCCAAACGTGACAAAGTCTGCTTACCCAAACCTTTTTAAACTAACTACTTAACAAATTGTATCTCAGTATCAATTTAACTGGTACAACAAACAAAGTGTTGAAAGCAACAATCAACACTGTCACTCTCTGGAGTCTCCACTGGTCGTCCGGCAATCTCTGGGTGATTTTAAGACTCCAAACGAGATGTAATGTATTGTTAAGTGAGCTTTCAAACTGCAGGGCTGGCTATAACTGATTACCCCTGTTTCCAGTCTTTTTGCTAAGCTAAACTAACAAGCTGCTGGCTCCCACACTTAACATACAGACAATTTCTCAACCAGTTCTTGGCATGAATGGGGATAAACGTGTTTCCCAAATTGTCTGAAAATGGCTGCAGTCATTCAGAGACTGTGATGGCAGCTTTTGCAATTTCAATATCCATGTGAAAAAATCTGGGTAGAAAATGGTTTTAAATTCTAGGGTGGATGAATTTGGCTGGCTTGCACACAGTCTTGACCCCAAACCCATCTAATGAACACATCAGGCGCCAACCTCACCAACCTGGGAGCAAATTCCTGCAGTCGTGAACCAACATCCTCAGGTTAGAAGTTCTTTTTCCAGCGTAGTTTAACAACAACAACAACAACTCCATACATGCATCCTCCCCAAAACCTATAAGACAGACGTGGATTGAAGTGAGAGTGGACGAAGCAGTGCGTTGCTGCTGTGCGCAGCTTCAGACTGACGAGCAGAAATTGATCCTCCGATAAAAGCTAGGTTTCCTCGGGGAGACCGGCTTCCTGCCTAATGGCTGTTAGGCAACAAGAAATGGACCAGGAAGAGATGGCCTGCAGAGCACTTAGACACTTAGACATCATACACGTCTATAGAAAATAAATGTGTGTTTACGCTCGCAGAGAAGGGAAGAAGCACACACACACACACACACACACACACACACAGTATATATAGACGGATGAAGATAGAGGGTGAAGAGTTGATGGTGAGTGGTGACAGAGATGGAAAACTTTTTTTTTCACGAGTGGCCGATGCTGTGGCTTCCTATTGTGTGGGCAGAGGTTGTAATGGAGGAAGGAGAAGTTAAAACACAGATGGTTGGATGTGAGTTAAGCTCAGAGTGCAAAGTACCACACACACACACGCACGCACACACACGCACACACGCACACACACACACACACACTTGCACTCTGTGTGTGTTTGCAAATGAATTCTGTGTGATTGATCGCTCTGAGCTCATCTCCTGATGGAATATGGCAATAAAAGCAGCGAGTGGAATATTTCTCTTGAGTGTGTATGAGACAATTTAGGAGGAAACTGCGTATGTGATGTTAATCTGTGGGTGTTTGTGTTTTGCTCACAGGGAGGGGAGCACTGCTACTACCAGGGGACGGTCAGAGATATTCCTCACTCTTTTGTGGCTCTCTCCACCTGCCATGGATTACAGTAAGTACAAATATTATGTGTTTATGTGACTTTTTCTTCTCAGTCAACATTGCTGCCCGTGTTTGTCCAAGTCCTGGGCTTTGCTCCCGTTCATCCATTAAGCCAGTGTAATTAGTTTTTAGCCAGCCCTTCTCTGTCTCTCTGCATCTTTCGTCACGCAGGTTATCATTCATTCAGACAGGAGCTGCTCAGACGCCTTCTCTTCGTTTTTTTTCCCCCTCGCGTCGGTATTTTTAGAGTTTGTGCTCCAACGCAGCGCTCTGTCAGAGAGACGGGTCGGACACAAGGCCTGCTGGGAAGAATGCATGTACACTTTAGATGCTTGTTAGTGTATTTGTGTGTATGCTTTAGGTGTGAAGTGAGAGAGCAGCCTTCCTGCAGGGCAAATATGTATTGTGCTTGCATAAAACAGCACCTGTGAATAATTAGGTGTAACACATGCGCATGTATTACAGTTTTTCACAGGTGCTTACACACATTTCCTGAGACAAAAAACCCACAGTGCTTTACCCCAGACTCTTAACAGACTGCACTGTATATTTTGTGCTTGCTGTTTTTCCTTTTTTTTTAACATTAATTAATTAGAGGTCTTTGGTAAGTAATTGAAAAACAGTAAAGAAAGCAGAATTTATAGCACTAAAATCTGTAAACAAGCAAGGAAAAACTACTAGAAGAAGCTCCTTGTCAGCCTGATCCACGGCTCATTCATTAACAGGAATCTGTATATTCATGATGTGACTCATCATGCTTATTAGTGTTTGGACCTCTGAGGACTGCATTTAATTAATGTTTAGTTGTAATGACTGGACATATTTATACTGGGTAACAGGGATTTCTCTACGGAAACAGAGAGATACAGCTAATAGCTTTTGGTTTTGCTTGCAAGTTAAAGGGACAGTTTCACCCAAAATACATACACTTACTAGTAAGTGCTAATTATCCAGTGATGGAATGTAACTCAACTAGTACATTTCCTCAAGTGCCTGACTTAAGTACATATTTTAGATACTTTGGATTTCCATTTTCTCTACTACATTTATTTGAAAACTTCAGTTCTATGAAGCTTCTTGTCCATGATGCACTTCCCTCTGTGTGGTGGTGTCTGCTGGGTGTAGTTTGGTTAAAAAAAAAATAGATCCTAAAAATTCTTGCACCAGGGTCTGTAGATTATATCGAGTTACTGAGCCATGATGTGTGGAAAGAGACATTGCTGTTGAGCTTTTCAGATGTATATTTTCAGTGGTTTGAGCACCACAAGAGTGCCATCTTGTTCCAGTATGCTTGAGAAAAGGCAGACATCTCTACAGTAACCAAAACATCATGAAGACTTTTGCTGAAACCGTAGCGAGTGTATACAATGACTCACACCTGCACATTCTTGACAGCATATACGAGAACATCCAATTATTATTAACGATCCTTTTTCAGTTGCTCCTGAGAGCGTTATTATTCCTTCTCGATCCATTACACCTTATCAAGGCTCGATTCAATCCAATATCTCTCTTCCCTAAATATAACGTTGGGCTAAACAAACCAAATAATCATTGCAGGAAGTAAATTCAGCTAATTAAGGCAACCAGATTGATACATGCTGAATAAGCTGAACAGAGCTCCGGCTTTTAATAACGTTTGCATATTTCATGTGATGGTGGCAACATGTTTGTCAGCAGAGCAAATTAAGTAGCAGCGCTTACAAAATAATAAAAAGTAGGGCATGAATTAATCCAAGCCGAATGAGGTAAATGTGTCGCACACGTGCAGACCAGTCTCATTTATAAGACAGAGTAGGATATAATGTGACGGAATAGATTTGAAGTGTTTCCTGCAGACTTCCTGTTATTTGGCTGAAGGGTAATGTGTTACTGCTACTCAGTCTAAATGTGACTATGTGTTTGTATTCACTTGATTGAAGCCTCAGGTTTTCTGGGCTTTAAATTATGATTGTCTTACTATGGAAATGAAATACGCAAGTTGACATTATATAGGAGACAGACACACCAATCATATGCCCCTGCTTGTGTGTGTGTGTGAGTGTGTGTGAATGCGCGTGTGCGTGTGGGCGAAAGAGGGAGGGAGTTTAGGGAGTGCATAGTGGTGTCGAGGGGTTAGACATTAGAGGGAGAGTATTTCCCTTATGCTGAGTCAGATATTTACCATAATATACATCCTGCTCCCTCCTCGGTACACACACACACACACACACACACACACACACACACACACACACACGCACACACACACACACACACACAAAGAGAAACTTTACCCTGCAATGCAATAGGGTATTAACTGTATACAGAGTGATAATGCCCTCAGCTTAATCCATCATGTTGCCATTTACCATCACATGAGCTGTAGACAGCGAGGCGTTGACTCTGGTTTCCTGTTTCAACCGATCCTCATACTAATTAAGAAATTATCAACCTAGGCATTTCACCGCCTCATTTCTTAAAAGGACATAACTTTTTTTAAAGATTTTAAACTTTAATTCAACCATAGCAGACTTTATGTGTGCAAAGTTATGTGGTGTTGCTTTAATACCCTTCACATCTTAATTGAATAAGATCATTAGGATAAAAGAAAATCTTAAAAATGCAGTAGTGTTTTATTTGGCCACTTGAGGTCATCACCTCTGTTGAGTAGTCACACAACCAGTAAGTAACTGAAAAACCACTGGCTGGAAGTTGTGTATCTTGCCATTCTTGGATAAAGTACATTATACAGTAGTGAGTATCAGATGATAACTCTCTGTAGATTCAAATCTATTCATTGATATATTGTCCAAGATATTGATTGCAGCTTCTTTACTGCAACATATGTAATGTTTCCCCTTTATTATAACAGCTTTGAAATCATTTTCGATGGTTCAGTGTCTTGTAACAGGGTGAATAGTGTCTCTGTCTCAACTATCACTTGTTTCTGCACTATGTAAGTTCAGAGGGTAGGATCCCAGGGTTACATACATGTTTACTACAACATACACGTTTTCAACACATAACAATGGTAAAGTAGTAATAGGTGAAGTTAGGAAACAACTTCCTTTAGTATAGTTAATGAAGATTGTGTCACTCAAAGCACATTACAGATATAGTTTGATCAGATTTAATCACCAATAATCATCCTAAGATTCAGATGTTGCTAATTCCTGATTGGTGTACAGAAGTACGTGACATCACAATTTTCCAGCTGAGCCTGGCCAAATTTTGCAGTTGAAGAAACGAAGCTTGTTTCAACTTTGGCAGAAAATTGCATGTTCATGTAGGATCCCATGGCTCACAGTAAGAAATCAATCAAGAGTCTTCAGGGCCTTTTAAAGTTTAGGAAACAAATTGAGTGTTGTTTGATTTGTGCGTCCATGAAACATATTAAATGCATAAATGTGCGTGTGTGTGTGTATCTATATGTGTGTGTGTGTGTGTGTATAGTTTAAATCCTAATTACATGTTTATTTTGTGATCTGCAACAAGGATCACATGTTATATCTGCTCCATACTGATACAACAAACTAACAAAATACATTTTTTATCATGTTTTATTTACAATTTCGCAATGTCAAGTGATGTATAAAGGACATATAAAACAATGCAGAGAAAATTAAAAGTAGACACACATGCACATCAGAAAGCCTCACGTGTTTTCTCTCTTTTTTTTCGTGTGTGTAATCTGCTGTAAGTGCAATGTTGGACGAGGATGACGAGTGTGTTGAAGGTGAATTCTGTGTGTTGAAGGCATTAAAGAGACAGTTGGAGGTGAAATACAGATTGTGAGTTTGACCCGACCAATCTCCTAAAAGCTTTGGATAGACTTAATTAACGGATGATGTCCGTTTTTTTCTGTGCACATGCGCACAGCCGGGCGGCCAGAGACAAGGAGACCTTCATCCGGCTGCTAAATGAGAAATTGATCTCTGACTTTTTAAAATGATTGCTTGGTCGAAATGACGTGCTTGACGTTGCCTCTTTCTCTGGTACCTGTGTGTGCTGAATGTATTTTTAGGTGCATGTGATGACTTAACGTCTTTCAATAAATGTTAGAGGATTATCAGGATTTTCACAGGATTGTCTGCTCAAGCGCACTCTTATCTGAGACATCTTAATCACTGCAGGTTGTGGTCAAGTCTTAGTCATTGTTCCACAGATAAAATCCTTACAGTAGGTGACCTTTAAGTTTTGCTGTGTGTGTGGGGGGGAATCTCTCGCATGATTGGATGACCTTTTGTTTCACATTATCCTCCACCCCTCCTAAGCACATATGCCAAATACAGCAGTCAGGCCAGCGGAGGAGTCTGTCCAAAACTGCACCTTGTAGGAGTGCATTACAGTTATTATTCTGACAAATGCTCCAATAATACCATAACCCCCCCGTGGACAAGCACAGAAATGGCTTATCTATCACACTGATTGCTGAGGAGGAGTTGAATTCAGATGCATTATTCCTTTCAGTAATGAATAAAACAACAGAAACTGGTTCTGATCTGTGCTCTTCTCTCTCCCCCCTCTCCCCTCCTCTGACTCTTTTTTCAGTGGGATGTTTTTCGATGGCAATCACACCTACATGATTGAACCTGGAGGACAGGGCAGCAGAGATGTAAGTACTCTAATGTACATGAAAATGTAACTACAGGTGCCGATGTGAGCTTCTCACAATTAACTAATTGATTAAATTATTTCTCTTCGCCTGGCTGCCTCCCATGTCATGTTGAATTGAACCCTGATCAGTTATATCGGTGGTTCCCAACCTTTTCCCCACACAGCTGCCCACTGCCCGACATCTTCCATATGTGTTCTTGATGTTAAACTGGATGTAATGTAGCACAACAGGGTTACAAAACCCCTCACCAAAAGGAAAAGAAAGTAAAACAAACAACAGCCAAAAACAACACAAATGTACAGCGACAGATGCTAAGAATACCACAAAAGGATAATAAAACATTGTGGGATAAAATAAAATGAGTAAGAGTAAAAAGATAAAACCCAGCAACCTATTTAAGAGTTCATGAATGTCGTTCTATAAAAGAAGGGTTGAAGAGATGTTTTTATCATGAATCAAACAAAAAGGCCAAACATTTGCCAGGACTTGATGCTTTTCCTTGTAATGTTGGTTATTAAACCTAAAGGAGACTTAGTATCTAAAAATTCTTGAAAGTCTACAGAAGACGCTGCTCCTGATACATATCAGTAGTAGTATATGTTATAACGATATACACAAAATAAGACATATAAGGAAGTCAGCTCAGGCTTTGGGAAAGAGATTTACATATTTCAGCTTTTTTTAGAATGAGCAACTAACTGATTAATCAAAACAAACAAAAAAATGACAGGTTAGTTAACAATGTAAACAATTGTTAATTGTAGCCAATTTTGGGTGTTTGTTTTTCTTCCAAACTAATTCCTTTTTTTTTTTTATCAAATCCTGAGCACTACTTTACTTAAAATCTTTAAATACACCTCCCAGCAGCTGCAGAAGTACCCCCCCCTGTGGCAGGAAGTCGATGCCCTATAGAACAGTGTGTGCAGCAGAAAGAGTGAGAAAGAGTTTTTCCTGGTGTTACAGGATTCACACAGGGGTCAGTTATTGTCCTGAGAGGTGATTGACACAAAACCCGATTCAGTTACAGATCACATACCAGTCGCTGCCACCCTGAGCGCGGCTCGCGGGTCTCAGGACAGGGAGATTTGCAGGATTACAAAGCCTGCAGACAGCAGAAAAGCCTACAGCCAATTAGATAATAACAATTACGGGCATTATAGAAAAGACAGATCTGAGATTGTCTAAAGACGCTTTTGAGCATGAGAGCGAAAGAACAAGCAGCTGATACTGTGCGTGTGTGTGTGTCCTTTCTGCTCTAATTAAAACGTCCAGAAGAAGTGTGCGACTGGTGTTAATCAGTGAGGGACAAGAAGGAGACATGATAAGAGAGGTCAGGGATTTGTGTTTGTGTTTGTGTCCATACGTGTGTGTGTGTGTGTGTGTGTGTGTGTGTGTGTGTGTGTGTGTGTGTGTGTGTGTGTGTGTGTGTGTGTTCTTGTGTGAAAGTGTGTATGTGCACCTGGAAAGCAAAGCGACTTGAGATCCTTCCCCGTATGACAGCTTTAGCTCCTCTCCTGGTGTTGAAGGAGAGGAAATAAGGAGGATGGGCTGAAAAGAGGAGCATGGACTGAGGATTAAATGGTTAAGGAGGAGGCGGATACACAGACGGAGATGGAGCAACAAAATAGCATGAAATGCAAAATTGTTTTGTATTTAAGAGTAATAAGATAGCTTGTTATTGTATTTTTTGCAGGGAAACTTTGAAAACAAGAGGCTAATTGGCTTGAAATGGAAGTTGCCATACAATTATGAAAGAGGAGAGGAAATCCAAAGTTAATGAAAGCAAAAGAATATTCTGAATTATTGATAAAAGAGCAAAAATGAGAGACAACGATGCTTCAAGCCCTCTAGGTTTATTTCGCTGTTGTCAAAGCTCTCTCCTCCCTTCAACATCTTCTTTACTCCCTCCTTTTCTGGCATCTTCCTCGTCTCCCCTCTGCATCCATCATTCCTCTCCATGTTTTCTGGAGGGACTGAATTATTCAAGCGATGAGAGAGACAGAGAGAGAGAGAGAGAGAGAGAGAGAGAGAGAGAGAGAGAGAGAGAGAGAGAGAGAGAGATCGTAACTCTGAATATTGCTGCAGCGCACGTCCTCAGAGATACAGTATCTGACTCTGTAGCCCTTTTTTGGATCATTCACACAGACACAGTGACGTAAAATGCACATAAAAATTCGAAGAGGCTCTCTTCCTGTTTAGTTTTTATTCGAGTGGAGGGAAGAGCCCAAACACTGCTGATAAATCTGATAAACTGACAAAACCTCTAGTCACTCGGTGGCTCAGTTGCCTTGTGGGTAATCCAGGTAATGCAATGATCAAAATCAATAAAGAAGAATCAGAGATATTGCCTGTTTTATTCTGAACATTCTTCTCCCTTCTCAAAACCTGGTGTCTACATTACCCAAAATGCAACTTAGGGATAGGGCTAGCTCCACCTTGATCAGCTGATGCTCAAAATGCTCATTCATGCTCAATGATCACTGTTAGAATTATTAATGTATATAAAACTATATATATATATATATATATATATATATATATATATATATATATATATATATATATATATATATATATATGTACTCATATATGTACTCACATTACATTGCCTAATGATTACTTTTACTTGGACAAATTTTGCTAACGCTGTTACCTTAACATAAACTGGCAAAAATCAAGTATTTTGACTTTATGTATCATTATGAGATAAATGTTATTACATAATATGATGGCTATAGAATAAGGACACCGCCTGTGTTTACTATAAACCTCGCCTTCACTGTGCAGCGTTGTCTGCCACCGGACACGAAATCTTCTGGGAAAATGAGGGCTGACTGGTGATCCAGTCCGACTGGCAGCCTGGCACCATCTCTGTCTGCTTTCACGTCTTAATTATAGCCAAAATGAATAAATAAACTCATGTGTTGTCCCGTTTTGTTATCTGTGACTCTGAAAACTGGAAAACTGAAATCGTCCAGCTGTCTCTGTGACAGCAGTGCCGACAGAGCCATCACTTAGTGTCTGTTTCCACCTTAGGTAACATTTTGAATGCAGGAATTTAACTCACATTGGACACATTGGCTGTCCCCTGACATTGTGAATACTTTATTTTTTAGATTCGATTTTTATTTCCACTTGCACAGATACAGGTCAGTGCAGGTACACTGGAATATTTGTGTCTCTCTGAGTCAGCTTATAATAACATATAATAAATACACACCAACGTGTAGAAAAATATACACTTGATACATAAAGTACACCCTATGAATTATATACATTTACAATAATGATAATAATAAAATACTAAGATATTACACAGAATGGAACTAATGAAATATCACACAAGTGACTCTGTATGACAAGATACTGTACACTTTGCAGATCGTAACTGGGCTTAAATATCTTCTTTTTGTCAAATATTTGGCATGCAGCCTCTTTGGCAGTGTTGCTTTTGGCTTGTCAGGTGGGAGAATCCTGTCTGCATAACAATGCCTTGTACGGCGCTGCCCCCGAGCCGCCGGTGGCTGTCAGTCTGTCAGCACTGAGCTGTGGTTGTGTGCTCCCCGTGGGCGGTGGTCCTCACTGACTGTCTCGTCCCCTCTGCATCTCTGGGCTCCTCTCGGTGTATCTCTTTCTCCATTTCACTCTCAGTCTGTGTCTATTTGAGAGTCTTCTTTGGTCTGCAGGTCGTCACGCCGACACTCAGCTGCCAGCTGCTGTAAAAACCTGATTGGTCTTCATGTATCGTTTACACACACCTACAGATTATAGTGTGTTAAAGGTTGTACGCTTAGTCATGTTCTTGTTACAGCCTGAAACAGCTGCATACATAACACTCTTTGGTTAGAACGGTATTTAATGCAGAAGCTTCGTGTCCTCTGTTGAACCAATATTTGTAGCTGTTATGATCTAGTTCAAAGTGATGGAAAAAGACGCGGGGGGACAGGGTGTGTGCTGAGATCGAGAGTCGGCAGGACTCCTGTCGACCATATGGTAAAGCCCATCTGCCCTTCCTCCGCCAAGGCAGAAAAAGTTATGCAGGACATTAGCTAAGTGTGTCCTGAACAAGCTGCTCTTGTCACCTTCTGAGGCTGAACTGGTCTCAAAATGTCTCCTCGCGTTATGTAAAAAGGCGTGTGAACAAGCAGACTACAGTTGCGAGCGACGCAGAGCGCCAAAATTAAAGTTCACAGGCTAAGAACGTGATGTACCCGGGCGTTACGTGGCTGATAAATCTTGCACTTCTTCAGTAAGTGTCTGCGTGAGCGCGTGCGTGCAGACGACTCGGAGTGAGGATGTGAGATGCTGGCTTGCATATGCAGAAAACACCATATGTTAGGCCCTCTTGTTGTTCTGGACACCTTTCCAACCCCACCTGCACCTCAGGGCCTCTGCGGTTCCGTCCTGACAGCTCTTTCTGTTCGCTTTCAGGGAGGAACAAGACAACATGTTGTGTTTTGTTGATGGTGCAGTGACCATGAGTTCAGTTCTGCAGCAGCTATGAAGGCCAAAGAACAAAGACGCAGCAGTTTTTTTTTCTGCTTTGCATTTTTTCTCATCGTTACATATTTTATCGTGAATGAACAAGTGATCACTTCATTGATTAGTGGATTGACAGAACCTTAATCACAATCCTTGATTAATTGCTTAGATCATTTATCAAGAAATAAGACGTGTCCTTACTTGATAAGAATTCTGAGCAGGATTTCAGCATTTTAGGTTTAGTTCATTGGCCCTTTTTTTTTAAAACAAGTAAAGTTAGATAGTCAACAAAAGTAAGATACATGTGCAGGCAAGGCAGAAACCTATTATAGGCGTTATCTAAAAAAAACTCACCTCAGCCAAAGAGAGGAAAAAAAAAACAAAAACAAAACACACAAACGTAGTTGGGGACCCTTGCACTGGGTTAAATATTATCACCAGTCATCCTCTGAGGACCATTATTGTCTGTCTCCTTCTGACAGTTGTTATTTCAGTCTGGACCGAAGTGGTGGTTCAGACCTATTTTTCCATTCATGTGACTAAAAATGACTTTTCTCTGATGCCATCTTCTCAAATGTGAGGATTTGCAGTTTTTCCTCTGTTTCAAAATGATTTAAATATGAATATTTATCGGAGACTAATAGCGTCTGTGTAAAATATTCCCATTCGATCCTAACTGGTTTGTGTTGTAACGACTGCGGTTGTCACATCCCGTGTGGCGACCTGCAGTTATAGGATGAGGAGAGGAGGTTGAGAGGGTAACAGAGGAAGAGGGGGTTGGGAGTGGAGGGGGTGAAGAAGAGGGTGTGATGATGGGGGTGGTGGCAGGCTGCAGGGTGGGGGTGTTTGCACAAGGTGCCAAGAGGAGGATTTCTTAAACCAGAATGAACTGGGAGTGCAGCTCAGTGATGGGATTAAGAAGACGGGGGTCTCCCTGTGGCCTGAAGCCAACCTCATATTGCTGAACCTGGACCAGTTCATTCACACATGCATAGAGGGAGAGAGAGAGAGGGTGAGACGCGTGTTACCCCTCCCTGCTTTATATTCATGAGCCAGCAGTCTGTGTCTGAGGTACCATCACCCTTGGCAACCCAGGCTCCCCCCCCCACACAATTTCTTTGTAGCACAACATATGAAAGCCATCTGTGTTAAGACCCCCAAATCTCCATCCATACACACTCCCTGCCGAGTCTATATGCTGGTGGTGATGATCTGGGGAACAAAGAAGACGCTGGTCAAGAAAAAGCTTTACTACAACAGCTAATTCAGGAGCAACCCCTCCGATAATGACGGATGGTGCATGTGCTACACACAGTACAAAAACAGACACATGTCAGACACTTCCATTAAAGTCTTATTAATCATCAGCTGCTAAACTCCCAGTCAACATGAAAGTGTCACATCAAAGACAGAGTTGGCTCCAATTATGACTGCTGCTATTTAGGCTGGTGGCTGTTAATTCAGATGCTAGGTCCATGAGGACTACATCAAAGATAAGACAAAACACTGGAGCGCTAAAAGACTCGTTTTAATAGAGTGCTCACTATTCTTAATTGGGTCTGGGATCTCTCCAGAGCCCACGAGGTGATAACTTCAATATCGACGCACGGAGCGGATCACAGTTCGGGCCAAAAGTTTTATATTCTCAGAGATGTTTTAAAGTGCAAAGCAGAGGAGTTTTGTTTTGGTCACATATTACAGTGTGTTCATCATTTAGGTAATTTACAAACTCCGTTATCTGTTTCTTGCTCCACCAATAGAATTTTTTAGGCTAATTTGTCTTAAAATATTTGGGTTTTAGAGTGTCAGTCGGACAAAACAAACTGTTTGAAGACCATCTTAGACTCTGGACAGTCTTTGTTATTGACTATTTTTAATGTACATATTGACCCTAAAAAGCAGTTTTTATACCAGGTAGATTATCCTAAACATTAATTTTATTCTTAATCCTCATAAAAGGAGTACAGGAAAATTACCTTGAATTGTGAGAGCCATTTTTAAAAAAACATTTTCTGGTACTTTATAGGATAAATAATTGATTAATCCAAAATGTTTCCAACAGAGGACTATAATGAACATAAAGATTAGCTGACCGCATTTCATTTTCACTGAAAAATATAAACGGGTAATGATGGTGAGATTTTTTTCCAGGGCCTGTACCAAACAAGCAGGCTCCTTTACATCTGGAAATGATGATATACAGGCTTACAGAGCATCTCTGTATGACCGCAGTGCTTCTTTTATGATTTACTGTGACACATTTGATCTTTATCATAAAAAATTGCATCTGTGACTTAGATATTGCCATTGGCCATACTCTGTATCAATAATATTTTGATATTTCTTCAGCCCTAGTTACCGGCCCATGTCTTGGCTTTTGCATCACTGTAAATATTTTCCACTACATGACACCTTTAGGTCTATTCATCACATACAGATTGAACAGGTCTACAGCCTGACTGCTTCACTCACAGGTCAAAGCTGACAGCTGCACAAATAAAGCTCCTATCATAAACTTACACAGGAATGTGATTTGTATACAATAAAGTGTGAATACAACTACCAGCTGATGCAGTTGTGCAGTATTATAGAAATTTTGAATTGTTCCGTAGAACAGTAAGCGGCAGGGAGCAGCAGATGAACACCAGTAAAAACATAAAACAACCCTTAAGAGTGTAACCTTTTGTCGGAAGTCACCTAAAGGCACAGTCCACGATGCAAATGTAAGACAATGCAGGACAAGCTATGTGGTGTAAATGTGGCCTCAGTATCACTGGTACAGACTATCACTGACTTAATGAACAACTTTAATATCCCTCACTGAAACAAGTCATCATCAGGGAGAAGAAAGGGAGCTGTAACATGTTTATGACCTCACAGGTCAATGATTTTATCCAGCAATTTATCAATTAAACTGTTACAAACTCTGTATTTCCATTTGACAGATGTGATGTTGCTTTATATTTTTTGCTGCAGTTGCACATTATCAAGTAATTTCAAGCTGTTAAATTGTCCCTATTGTTACACCAAGACATAGACAGGCACACACAGATGCATTGCGATTTATGTTTTAATAAAAATAAAAAATAATGCCAGCGTAGGAAAAAAAAAAACATTTCATTGACCTCAACATTGTAGAATAACGATAATAATGATTTACACATTAGATATTTGAAGACATATTGATCAGTGCTCATTATGCAAAACTTAAAAAAGGCGAGATTTAAGCTGTCCATTACATTTGGCTTAATCACAAGTATTACCACTGAACAACCTTACAACATTACCATTCTAAAGAAGTTGGCATAAGTTTGAATCATCTGCATTCTCATTCCTGATATTTCTTTGTGTTTTTAACATTAGCAAATGTCTTAGTTCCATCTTTTTTTGACAAAACACTTATTAAAAGCACATGTTACAATAAAGGATTAAGTAATATGTTAGAAAATACTCAAGGCTAATAAAGTCAGTGAACAAAGGCAATGTAAACTGGCACAGTATTCACAGAATTAGTGCATTAAAAACATTAACAGCTGCTCTTCACGGGGCACTGCGACATTAAAACAATACAATAACAACTTGTGTTACACATACAGGTTAGTGATTCATTCAGAACAACAGCATTTTTAAGTTGATGACAGCCAGTGTTAAGTTCAGTAGTGATAACAGAAGACCTGCGTACTTTACGCGTTACACAAGCAAAAGTGACTTAAGGATAAATGTAATGTGTCCGACATAAACAAATGTAACAGAAATAAACTGATTTACTTGACTAGCTGTCAGAAAGGCCTTCTTTAATCCAAAGTTAAAAGTGATTATTTACATTGAATCACATTCCAAATGCTGGTAACTATTTTCTCTTCACTGTCAGGTTGGTCCGTTGGCCACTGAAGCAAGTTAGGAGCTAATGTTTAATGGTCCTACTCTGCTGGTAAAAAAAGTAAAAAAAGCTAGTCTGTTGAGGTGTCCTTCAGTAGTTTGGCTCTATTTTCTTCCCTTTCAACAAGTGAATACAGTGTTTTTGCATCAATGCTTTAGTGATCTTCGTTTAGGAGAAAATCTCATCCTTCATATAGCATCTCCGGGCTCTCGGCTTCTATAATCTGCAATTTGCAGACCTGGACTGACTGACTGAATTCTTGAACCTATCACTCTATGCGCTGTAAATAGCTCTCACATTATTAACTTTCATCTATCATACTCTATTAGTGTTGTGATGCCTTCATGTGCTGAGGATATCAGCTTCCCTTCTCTTACTGTCCCTGTGTCAGCACAGGAATGTCGATCTCTATGGCAGACATCCGTGAGCGGCTGGAGTAGCGGTGGCCTGCGTAGGTGGATGTGTAGCCCTGAGAGGGAGCGTAGCTCTGTGAGGGAGCATAACTTTGTGAGGGTGCATAGCTGTAGGCCTGGGTCCCTCCCACCTCTGAACCGTACCCGTCTGGAGCAGACATCTGAGACATGTATACCTGTGGTGGTGCAGGGGCGACCACACTTTGTGCATAGCCCTGGACGGGCAAATACGGCTGGGTGTCGATCACTGTGGGGGGATAGGTCTGTGGTGGGAAGGGCTGAGGACCATAAACTGGGGAAGGAGGATATCCGTTGGCGGTGAGCGGCTGGGCGGACAGAGAGGTAGGCATGGAGGGCAGAGGCAACCAGAAGGGTGAAGGCAGCTTTTTACACATACAGTACCACATTAACATCAGCAGGGAGGCGAGCATCAGTCCTCCAGAGCAGCCAATAGAAACATACACAGCAAAGCCGTCAGAGAAGATGTTGTCATATCTGATGTTCAGTTCCTTGGTGCGAAAGAGGAACCACACGGAGGGCGCGATGGCGATGGCTCCTCCGAGGAACAAAAACATCGCTGCCACCAGGTGACAGCCCGCGCTGTTTACCAGGAATTTGAGGGTCTTAATGTCTGGTTCAGGCTTGTCTGAGCAGCAGCAGGTCTTACACATTCCTGCCATGCACAGCAGCAAGGCCAGAGAGCCGAGCAGCAGGCCTATAGGCAGACAGAACTGCAGGAGCCGCAGATCCAGCAGGTCCACCTTAGAGTACCACTAAAAATACAAGAAGACAGGATTTCTGTGAGAACAGTTTAGGATATTGAATAAAAAAGCAAAAGAAAGAGAGTGCATATATTTAAAAGTGATACCTCTGAATCATAGTAGTAACATCCTGAATAGCCATCCTGCTTCACACATTTAGCCCACAGCCCATCATACACGCTGATATTCTTGGCATTGCGATTGAAGGTGACGAGTCTTGTTATACGCCACTGTGGGATTAACGCTGCCACAGCAATCCCTCCCACAGAGACAATTGCAATGATGAAGGCAAAAGCATTGGTAGCATGGATGTCCCGGCACGACATGGTGGGTGCCGACAGGAACTAAGGCCACGAGGAGAGCTCCTGTTTTAACAGATGAAGAAAGGAAGTCAGACAGAAAGAAGTGACTGGTGGAAATGCAGTGGAAAGCAATGGGGTCATATATTAAATCTAATCTCTGTTCACGTAACTCCTGATTATAAGAAAACAGGCATGGTTATACAAGTTTCTCCAAATGGCCCCATTGCAATTGAAGTACGCTAACTGTGCCACAGACTGACCTAGCTATGGGCAACCCCCCTGTATTTATATTCACCACAGCGTAGTTGACCCAATATCTGCTGTCCCCGAGAAACAATGCTCTCATTTCATTAGCAAACAAAGTGAGAATGACTCCGGGGCTGAGCTTGCACGGCATGAGTGTCTATACTGCAGTGCATTACATAGTCTGTGCAGCTAAACAATGAGCAATTGAATTACAGTAGTATGCTTGGGGGGCTCTTAACGTGACAGAGTGCTGCAGCGGCTGATAGTGGTTCTAAGTGAAGTTTACTGTGGGAAGCTGCCATAAACTATTTTATCATCACATTTAGCTGTTCACGATTTGTTGTATTTAGACGTGAGCCAACAAACTAACTTGTGAAACAAAATGTAGCCCCTCAGCTTTGAACAAATTCAAAGAGACAAGCTCAGAACAGCCCTGTTGTGGGTGCTCTTCACTGGTCATCAGACAGATCTGAAGTTGACTTAAGGTTTAATGCTTGTCTGTGGAGCACTTAATGGGCTGGCTTAATGGGAGGAGGCTGCATCCAGAGCCAAAGTAGCACACAATCTGATTTTTTATTATTATTTTTTAAATTTCAGCCCAGTAATTGGTCTATCCATATCCCATACTATCTAAAGTGAAGCCTCACAAATATAAATAATGATAATAAAATGATAATATTTTAAGTATATCCTAGTTCTAAATTAAAGGTGAGCAGGTTTTTGCAGTAAGGGCCCCATCAAGTCTCTCATTTGTCCAGCGACAAACAGAGATATGGCTTGTCAGTTTGTACAGCACTTTGTTATTCGTCCCTATTTCAATACAGTCATCAGACAATATGTGACTTAAGACATCAGCAGAGGTTAATGATGACTGCATCAACACAGCAATACTGGCAGACAATACGCTGACTGAGATGGAAATATATACTTATTAATATTTAACAGTTTTACATAATAACCGAATGATAATAATAGGTATTTAGGAAGCTGTCATATCCAACAGCTTTCCAGATGACGTTAGCCTGCCAGGTTAATTAGCTAGCTAACATCGCTCTGTTAGCCCGTTGGTTTGTTAAACACCAAGCGTTAATGATAGCTGCATGTATATTTTTTAGCTGATTAAACACATTTCTTTCGCTGCCAGCTATCATCAACATTATGAAGATACGAACAAGAACGGTGCGGTTATTGTGAGCTGACTAACCACTTACATTAGCCACAAAGCTAGCTAACTGATAGCTAAAAAAGTTAGCATGACAACAACCTGTTGCGCCCCGAATTCCTCAATGTGAAGCTCAAACACGATACATACATTAAACACAGACTACGGTACCTTATATAATCAGCAGTTAAATCAAGTTTAGATCGATGGGGGAGGCATTTCAGCTTGGTATTTCTTGACACAGATGGACCTTAATCACACCAGCGCCTTCTCGATGAAGTACAGTAGAGTGAGGCGAAAACAGGATGCATGAGGTATTTCCTCCCTCAGCGTTGTCTCGCAGGTGGTTCGCGCATGCGTCGTCGATATCTTTGTTCATCAAAATGAGTGTTTTTCCCGAAATGATTCCTCACACTCACACACACACACACACACACACACACGGCATTAAGACTGTAGAGATGATAAGATTAGATTGTATATTATGAGTAGAATAATGTGAATAGATAAACAGAGAGAAATAATATTGCCCTGAAATAGATTAATAATATGGGAATATATCTCTAAGATGTAATTTGCTTATCATATGAATTAGTCTGCTTCTAATATTAACATTTGTTATAAAAGAAACCATATGTGGTTCTGTCCAATTATTTGTCTGATAATTCTCTTGGGTAGTCCTTGTCGCTCTGAGTTTGACAGATGTAAACACAGAGGCCCCCCTGGGTATGTCTGTGAGTACAATATTAGCAAAATTGACAGTCCGATAAGATTAAAAGAGGCCTACAGGTCATCAATATGGATTAGACAGAATCAAACAAGCTCCATGGACATGTAATGTCATTTCCAGATGCTTTACCTCAGGTGAACTTGAACGCAGCTGCTCAACTCCCATCTGTACCTCAGACACTCGGCTGCAATCTGTGATTGATTTGCTCTTTTTGTGTCTTTCAGGGAGATGTCCATTTTCACGTGATCTATAAATCTGCATGGCAAGATGGATTCAGTGATCTCTTTGATGGTAAGATCATGACCGAAGACATGAGGAGAAGTGGAATTAATTTAATCATGTGTTCTTGTTAATTCTAAATAGTGTTTGACTGTTTGGTTAGGTAATGTACTGTGCATTATTATTGATATCAATGACTTGTATGTTCTGTAGGTGATCTTCCAGAGCCGCCTTTCCCCAGCCCTCCGTTTCCAGGGTCGAAAGTGGTTCACAGGAGGAAAAAAAGACAGGTATGACTCCTCTCCAGGCAAATTAGTTTGGAAACATCATCATTAGCAGATGGATGCTGATGGACTGAGGTTGACTTCACTTTATGATGTGACCATTTCTGTTCGTGTGAGTGCAAAATAAAGAGATAATTATGCTCTTGGTACTTTTTGTCCAAACCTATTTACCTGCCTGTATTTCTTATGTAAATTCACAAAGCTGAAGAGAGAGCCCTGTTTCCTCGCTTTCCTCCCACACAACGGCTCTCCACCCCTCTCCCTCCTTCTCCTATTCCTCTTCTTTGTCATGAAATATTTACCTTGAGAGTAGAGGCTGTTTCCAGCTTGTCTTTTCTCAGACACAGTCAGATGTCTGCAGCTGCCTGTCTCTCAGGGCTCAGAGCTGCTCTCATCTTTATTTGGAAATTGGCAAACAGACAAACCTGGTTTAGCTTTGCAAAGTTCATCCTTATTGATTTGTCGCGTCTTGTCTTTTCTTTTCTCTGTGACGCAAGAAGCATGAGTTGATCTTTGTGTTTGCTGTGTCTGTGTGTTCTGAAATCGTCCTTGATGTTAAAAAGTCAAAGTCTATCTGTTTTTATTTGAAGACTATGTGTTGTTTCTTCTCAGGCTCCACATGTGTCACGAAGTGTGGCCGATGAGATCAAGTACATCGAGCTGATGGTGATCAATGATCATTTAATGGTAAGATTTTTTTTAAAAAAGGTTATAGCTCCACATTTGCCACCCTGAAATCTATCCTATGACATATTATTTTCATTGCTTTGTCTTCAGTGACTTGAGGATTCATCTGTTTGAAAAAAAAATATATAAAAAAAATATCATCTGAATGTAAAGAAACTAGCATGGTAACCAGCTAGCCACTAGCCACATTCTCCCTCAAGAGGTGATAGTCTGATACTAAACAACACCAACAATGAGACAGTGTTTAGAGCTGCCAGTTTGGGCAGAATAGAAAAAAAAGGCCAGCGTATAGCTAATAATTTTCTGTTATGTAAATTGATTTTTGGAAAGGTTTCCTCCTTGAATTTATGGACCTGTACATCCTGGGTAATGTCGCTGTCTAGTGTCTTGAAAGCTTGTTCAGGCTGGGTGCCATTTGGCACAAGACACTCAAACAGATCAATCAGTTATATTACACATATCTATATTTAAACTGTAAGGCTGGCATTATAGAGCATTCTTCTGACCCCCATTAAAAACCAAATCTATCAATTAACAATGTGTTAGTATGTCTCAGAACTTTCCAAATATCTTTAAGCCTTAAGCATGTTCTTTAAGAATAGCCACAAATATGTAGTTTTACTTTTTAGGAAGACTGAATAATTTCAAACAACACAGAGGAATAAGCTTCACCCGGCTTTGGCGACTCTTGATGATAAGACAATTTATTATGTATAATAATTTTGCAATAATATATTTGTTTTGGGTGAGCTGAGAATCAACACTGTAAATGAAGAACTGTAAGCGCTTGTACTCGTGAGATGCTCCAAATACGACCTTTATTGTGCATAAAACACATGAGCCTGACTAAAGTCTCACTGGGACTGAAATGATTTTAAACACAATAAAGGTAATATTTGAAACTGGCTCCTTTATAGATTTGAAAGGCTCAAAATGAATTTGTTCCAGATTAGAAATCCCTCCTTTACTTGTTCCCTCTCCATCCCTCTGTGTCCCTCTCTCTGTCTCTCTCCTCAGTACAAGAAGCATCGGCTTTCCGTTGGGCACACGAATAACTATGCTAAGTCAGTGGTCAATATGGCTGACATGGTAAGAATTGTATTGATCCTCTTCTTGGAAAGCTTGCCACAAGCACTCCCAGGTATTGGAGCTGAGTGCACATAGCACTGATTTCTCATTTAACCAGCCTACTCTCTACATTTTGAACCTCTCCAGGCCTCATAATATGCTGTGAGCAGCCATTAACCAGCCAGTCATGAGTTTTCAGGTTTCAGAGGACTGAAACAGCAGATATTTCTATGTTTCATTATTTGCAGTACATCTGTGTGCTGTGCAACGGAAATCTGACCTGGTACGGGGTCATGACTGTAAGCTGATAGGCTGCTGCAGCTGGAGAAAGGTCATGCTTTTTTGTCGTGTCCTTGAAGAGGATCGTATGAAGCAGACTCTATTTGGGATGATCACATTGATTTCCATGTGCAAGTATCGTTGCCTTTTTTCCCCTAGTTTATTCCCTGGTGCACTGAGGTCACATTCACAGTTACTGCTTCAAAGTAACAGGATGTTTTAACAAACAGCTGCAATCGATGAAAAGAACAACTTTATAAATTATGCTCAGTAAAATGGGTCCTTGCCGGAGAAATGGGACGGTTGTGGTCCTGTTCCAAAACCAGTCTCCACCCACTATGCGGGAAACATCTGTCTCCATGGATACTGATCAATGCCAAGCTCATAAGTGACAACAAATGATATACTATAACTATGTAACATTCCCAAAACAATTAGCATGCATTTTGGAGTTTATAGTGCATTCCCTTTCAATTGAAAAACAAATTCATTTAGTTGGTACAATAATAATGAATACATTTTGAGTCAAACAACTTAACATCCGATTAGCCACAAAAGTGATGCCTGAAATGAATTTAAAAAAAAAAAAATTGTTTAACAACACTAACTGTTGTTATGAAGGCATTTCCAGAATTATGAAAGACTTTTCAAACCATCTGCATGAACATTTTTTCTATTACCTGAATCCAGTAAGCCAAGCAGAGCATACAGTTTATCCTCACTCTTTTTGTAAACTCAGAACATTTTTGCAGAAAATCAGACGCTTTGCTCTGCGACTCAAATGCATAGAGGCACAAACCGGGCTAGGACATCTCTTAATGTGCACAAACTGAAGTGGAGCGGGTTGCATTGGGTTGCAGGAGCCAGGTTTGAGTCACAATCATGTCATCGACCACTCCCTCTCTGATCTGTCAGCTTCGTTAAAATACTATTGGCATTCAGCTTAAAACAAAGAGGCTTTGCTCCCGTCCACCTCTCCGGTGTTTGTCTGGTAACCAGATAGATTTCCATCTTACGAAAGCAAACATTATTATTTGCCATCCAGTTTGCTCCGTCTTTGTCCTTCAGACTGTTGCCCTTGTTGCCTCCGTCTAGCCGCCTGTAATGTGCTGCTGACTGGTGGCAGGATCGTATCGATCACACCCACTCTTTGACCGCTGCTGTTGTGACTGAACAGCTGGAGATGTTAATGAGAAGGAAGCCTGTCAGTCAGTTTCAGTGTCAATCAGGAGATTGTCATTTGGTGGGGTTTTTTTGCTGCTCACATAAAGACTTTATGACTTTCATGAGATAGTTGCATTTACATTTAATTCTCCAGATTTTCAAGGAGCAGCTTAACACCCGGATCGTGCTGGTTGCCATGGAAACATGGTCAGCCGACAACAAGTTCAATATCGACGACGACCCCATGGTGACCCTGAGGGAGTTCATGAAGTATCGAAAAGACTTCATCAAGGAGAAATGTGACTCTGTGCACCTCTTCTCGTAAGTCTGAGTATTTACGATGATTTTATTTTGTTCTCGGTGCTCCGGCCTGTTTTTTTTTTTTTTTTTTTCATTAAACACAAACTTTTTATTTTGTTATCAGAGGGAATCGTTTTCACAGCAGCTGGGGAGGTGCTTCTTACATGGGAGGAGTTTGCTCCCTGACCAAAGGAGGAGGAGTCAACGAGGTGAGTGTCGAACCATAAATCACTGATCACAGATTTTACAGAACCTTCACTAAGCAGCACCAGCCTGTGCAACACCAGTTTGCTCTTAATACAGAAGCATATTGTAATATTCAACATGTCAACACTGAGCATATGTTAATGTTATATACAGTAGTTTAACTATTTAGTTTCAATGGCTTTGCACAGCCCTCTGTCACACTATTTATTTTCTCTAAACTTGTCTGAAATGTTTATTTTCTGTTATCTGTCTCTTCAACAGTACGGCAAAACAGATGAGATGGCCATAACACTTGCTCAGTCTCTTGGACAGAACATTGGCATCTTCTCTGATAAGAAGAGGATCCTCAATGGTACAAAGTTAAACCTTGAAGTTGAAGTTAAGGTTCCTATTTGTGAGAAAAGCTGACTTTTGAGTCTCATTCACAACTCACAAATAGGACCTCTAATGACTCTTTTATTCCTTACTTACACACATTCAATTGTAAACCATATTTCTGTGCGAATGAATCAAGTGTATATTTTTTTTTTTTGCCAGGCGAGTGCAAGTGTGATGATCGCTGGTCGGGCTGTATCATGGATGATGTTGGGTAAGTTACTTTTACTGTGCATTTCCTCATCACATTATGAACCTAAAAGCCACAACAGAGGCAGACAACAGTTTCAAAGCAAACAAACAAACAAACAAACAAACATGGTTCATTTGAATAAATTAATGTTTTATGAATGCCATCATTTCCCAGCAACATCAGAGTTGGGTGCAGTGCTGTACTTTTCTAATGTTACCATTAAGGATGTGTACTGTCACTAAAAAGTTAAATGAAAACTGGCTCAGTTAAAAGTTAATAATCGGATTAATTGCGGACAACTTTATTGATAATTTGAACTAGATTATATTGTGTCTCCAGGCCCTCTAGAGTTAATTACATTTTATTATTTATGTAAATGAAGTAACATTAATGTTTGCTTGCAGCAGGTTTTTATTAATTCAAGCTATTTGGAAGGGATTGTGTGCAATATTCAAAATGTGATGTATTGCACCAGAGTCTTTCTTGGCAGGTCACTCATTAAACTCAAGATACAAAGTTACACATAGTAGCACATCACAAACACACACACACACACGATGTCAGCAACAACTGTGCCGTTCAAGAAATTAAGAGCTTTAAAATTCCATCAAGATGCATCTATGTGTCATGAGATCCTCTGGAGTGTTATTGTAGCGTGATAAGTCACCACTAGGTGTCAGCCTATGTTCATCCTCATTATGGCTTGTTTATATAACTCTTCTGGGTTTCTTCCAGCAGTAATCTGTTATATAATCTGTTGCTCGCTAAGATTAGCAAATAGGTGATGATTCCGTCTGTGTGTATTCTGTGTTTCCAGTTCCATGCAGGAATCATGACAGTGTTTGTCCCAAAATGTGTTTGTGTACATCTGCAGTGTTTACTCTATACAAGCTTGGCATTGTGCCACTGTGAGCACAAGATGTGACTGTGTGCTGCGTGTGCAGTGTGTGTATGTGAGTGTATACCCCTCTTCTTAAACACCTCTCGCATTCCCCCTCCTATCCCGAATGGGACAGCAGGTGAGCAGAAGCTTGGCTAAAACGTTGCCTGTGCTGTATTTCGAACCAACCGGCTGCCTCGGAGAGGTTGTCAGTCACCACAACCTTTCCCGTTTCATCCAACAGCACTACAGCCGCTGTGGCCCCAGCTTTACTTTCTATTCGAATGATATGAAAAAATACAGTCTGATGTCCCTTTATCATACACTGGCTGTATTTTTCATAATCATTTTTGTACAATTTCACATGTACTTCATGTGTACTCTTCAGTTTGTGGCCCGACTGATCAACCAGGAAAATGTTATAATTTGATTAGTCTAATTATTGAAAAGCTCCCTCTCCTTCCTGCCCTCTGACAGTCAGGACTTTTCATCACTTCCTTTTGTCCATGTCTAACCGATTGATACAGTCTGCAATGTCATTCTCATCTTAGACCAATATTTGTCATTTCCCTGTAACAACAGTATGCTCCCCCTCTAACACATCCAGATTAATAAAACTGATTTATTATCACGAGGACAGGTGACTCTGCACTCTCATGAGTCTGTCACCTGTGAATGGCCCAGATGTGTATTCTCTCAAATTAAGTCAATGGTATTTCAGACGCTTGTATTCAATGAGCAAACTTCAGTCATGTCCATTGACGGATTTCTTTTTATTTCCCTGCATGTCTGATCAGCCTAACCTGACCACTAACTATATTCACTACTTTTCACAGGGTTTAACTATTGTGTGTGTGTGTGTGTGCATGCGTGTGTGTATTGAATATATTTGTTTTATAATGTCTATGGAATGGAATGTCTAACTTCAGCACAATACCTTGAAAATGTAGATATTTGTTACTGTGTTCGATACCATGAGGAATAAAGAATGAAGGCAAATTACTTTTATTTTCATTACAAGAAAAATAAAGCAAATCTTGTTTGCTGTGGGTGAAGAACAGCAGCATGTAAGGTAATGTATTTAGAGTAAAAATCGCTGCTGGTATTGTAAAATTATTTATTAAATATTTATTAGGCTATTGTTTATTGTAACGATGCAACTGATGTTTATAATACTTTATGATGGTTAATGAATACTGTGTAGTTTATCTACAAACATTTTTTAGATGCCATTATAAAGTTGTGCCTGTTTTCAAACCTTAATAGCATCTGATTACTGTGAACATACCAGGACAAAACCTGACCTGTGTTCAGCTGACTATTTTCAGATTTAATGAATAAAAATAGTCTGAAACAGACTGTAACAAGGATCTACAGACAAGGCTCAGATGCTGCAATGTCTCCTAACCACCACTAGGTGGTGAGAGGCTGATTGAATGAAT
Source organism: Acanthopagrus latus (assembly GCF_904848185.1). Taxonomy (NCBI): domain Eukaryota; kingdom Metazoa; phylum Chordata; class Actinopteri; order Spariformes; family Sparidae; genus Acanthopagrus; species Acanthopagrus latus. Next base: position 17,966,443 of record NC_051055.1, read on the forward strand.
GAGTGGATGAATGAATGAATGAATGAATGAGTGAATGGATGATGAAAGATTTTGGTAAAGGTAAAAACAATTAAATTGAAATTAAAAAGATCTACACACTACAAGGAAATAATCCTGTGGTATTTATGTTTTAATCTTCAGAAGTGTATATTTTCCTCTCATGGTCTGAGATGATAATAAAATTTGTCCACGTGGTAATGATTGTACTTCTGTGACCAGTGAATCATTCAAGCACGTTCCACCTTCTTTTCAACCCCTTATTACAGTTTAATAGGGGGAGAAACACTACAAGATTTTGACCAAATTAAGCAAATTTCAAAAATCCTGCATGATATTTAAACCTGATTATTTTAGGCAATCAACCTGAAATATTGTAGTGTGCTTCATCCATCATCCAAGCATCATTACCGGCTCCTTGTACGGCCATTATCCCTGTAGGTGGCTCCATTTAGTGTCATTTCATATCAAATAATGAGGACCTATCACGGCCCCCTGCTCTCACTGTGTCTGTCTGTTATTGCATTGTCTCCTGTTCTAGTCCTGATGAGCCACGCGACCAGACACGCATAATCAGCATTAAGCCTGATTGTGCAGCCGAAGATAATAACATTTTAGTGCCGTGTGAGAGCATCAGAATGAACGCACAACATTTGACTATAATAGATATGCTCAAGTATTCAGATGCTGATTGGGCTCCATCAGACTGTGTTTGATATTTTTTAGTTTAAGTGAATCGAAGAGATCAAATGCAGTATTTATTGATCTATACAGCTATTTTCTGCTCTCTTCTTCTGTGTGTCTTCTGAACACTTGTTTAGTATTGATGGGACCGCTGAAGTTTATGTGATAATGCAATAACTGCTCAAAAGTGAATCGAGTTAATTTCCAGGGCAAATCCCCCCATTCATCCTCCCGTAGAGTCCATTTACATCCTCCACGTTTCTCCACATGATCCTCGCAATCTTAGCTCTACTGTATGTCTGCCTCCATGTTATAGTAAGGATCTCCTCTGAACTGTAAGTATGGTGAACCTGTCATAAAACCTGAATTAATCACGTGTCCGTAAAGTAATACAAACCTGCTATGGCATTATTTGTAGATGTGAGGTATAAAAAGTCTAGTTGTGTGAGTAAAAATGTTTAAAACATATTTTTTTCCACCAGTTGTTAAAGGGTTTTCCCTGTTTTTGGAAACAGCCCCCCCACCACGCTATAATCTGAGTATGCTCTGGCATTTACAGTTTCTACCTGCCCAAGAGGTTCTCTGACTGCAACGTGGAGGAGTACCACAACTTCCTGACCAGCGGTGGAGGAGCCTGTCTGTTCAACCAGCCTCTGAAGGTATGCCACACATATATACCCATATACTATATACATACACACTCATATAGATATACACACAAGTATCTCCTCAGTAGTTTGAATGTTTATTTGGCTCTTTTCTCTCCTCAGCTGTTGGACCCCCCAGTGTGTGGAAATGGCTTTGTGGAGCCAGGAGAGGAGTGTGACTGCGGCAGCCCAGTTGTAAGTTTTAAATAATGATAATGATGATAATGATAATTTTATTTAAATAGCATTTACCTAAACAAGGTTGCAAAGTGCTTCACATGATGTACAGTTTAAAATAAGCTTCACAGAATACATGACAGGAAAACAAAAGTTAAGAACACAGGCCACTATTGTTTTAGATCAGAACAAATAAAAAGTCAAACAAACTACCGTAGAATTTACAGATCAGCCGTTTACTCGCCATGCTCACAAAGTGACAAAGACGAGTATATCCTTGTTCATTTTGGAGTCAATCCATGTAAACTCACTGAGGCCCTCAAATTCATGTAAGGGATAAAAAAATCCAAACCAAACCCAAAATACTTTTAATGATCTGAATTACTGAGTACAGCAAGTGACAAGCATTAGGATTTAGCAAGGTCCCATACATTGTTTTAGTTTTACACAAACATTTTTGAGAAAATATCCATGACATGAACTGAAGTTCTGAATTCTGGGTTAGTTGGCGTGGAATGGTCTTTTGGTCAGCTGTAATATGGGTGAGAAAATCCTAAATAATTCAATAAATGTGTCTGGTTTGATCAGCCCAGTGGGAAGTTTCAGACGAGACCCGATGAGTGCTAATGGGGAGATTTACGAGCCTAAAGTAACTGGATAATCATCCAAAGTCAATTACCCATCAAAAGAAGCGCCTGCTGTGTCAGACTTTGAGTTAATTTAAAGTAATGAAGTAATTTCATTGGAGAATTATAGGCGCGGGATAAACAATCTTACAAGTTATTACATGATCACAGAGTTTGTCCCGAGAGACGTCTGTTTAAATGGATTAAACTTAATTATGTGGGATAATGTGTTACATAAAAGTCACAAACAATCTGCATCAAATCAGAAGAAAAACAACTGAGAGCACTTTCTTGTTTGTCTTTTAGGAGTGTGCCAAAGAGGGGGGAGCCTGCTGTAACAAGTGCACCCTGACCCAAGGATCCAAGTGTAGCAACGGACTGTGCTGCAACAACTGCCAGGTACACAACAGATTCATCCTCTGCTCGGGTGTCAAATGCTAACAGCTCATGGCAGCAGGCTGAAAGAGGAGACCCATAAAGAATATCTATTTTGGTCTTCAAAAGGCCATTTTAACTAGGATTCATTTGAATTTCATTCTTCTCTGGTTTTGGGGCAGCCAACTAAGACAAAGTAGATGAATAGATGAATGTCATTGGAGTCTGTTTGACCTTTATTGTATCCTCCCTCAGATGGAGTTCATGGGAGTGGTGTGCAGAGATGCGGTGAATGACTGCGACATCCCAGAAAACTGCACAGGCAACTCCAGCCAGGTGAGAGTCGGCTTCTCCCCCACTGGAGCTATAAATGTATTATTGGCATGTTCAGTACGTCACAGCATCTCTTTTCTCTGTGTTTTGCAGTGTCCCCCGAATGTGCACAAGATGGATGGCTACACGTGTGAAAAAGACCAGGTGAGATATTTTAGAAGTGTTTCCTGGATCTTACTGTATTTTATGTTTAAACTAGAAAAAAATGGTTTACTTGCTGGCGCTGGTGATGTTTATGACACTGTATTTATCTCTACAGGGTCGCTGCTTCAACGGAAGGTGCAAAACCAAAGACAGACAGTGCAAGTACATTTGGGGAGAGAGTAAGTGCAATAATCCAATGTGCAAATCAGTCCAGGAATAACACCCTGTGCTCGATTCTGAATGTTCATCACGCGTCTTTGCGTCTCCCTCAGAGGCGACAGCGGCCGACAAGTTCTGTTACGAGAAGTTAAACATCGAGGGGACGGAGAAAGGCAACTGTGGGAAGGACAAGGACACCTGGATCCAGTGTAACAAACAGTGAGACAGTCCTTTCTGAACCCTCTACCTGTTTTGTTACCACTGAGTTTTGCTCTCTGTGACTGTAGGCGATGTGTTTGTATTTCAGGGATGTTCATTGCGGTTACCTGCTGTGCTCCAACATCTCACCTGCCCCGCGACTGGGAGAGCTGCAGGGAGGGCTGACCTCTTTCTCTGTAGCCCGGCACAGTGCTTCTCTTGACTGCAGGTACAAATCCCTGAGGAGAAACTCTTCTCAAAATACTCAAAGCCAAAACCACAAGCCTGCAAAAGACTTTGTGTGTGATGTGTCTTTTGTCTTAGGGGAGTTTTGTTGCCTGGTTGTTTAACTGCTCACAGTTGATATCAGTCACTGTCTTAGGAAATCTCATATTTACTGTGCTACATTCTAATGCTTTTTATCCCAACATTCATGTGCATTTAACACAGTCTTTCTCTTGTTTGTTTTCCAGTGGTGCTCACGTGGTGATCGATGGAGACACTGACCTCGGGTATGTTGAGGATGGGACGGCCTGCGGGACGGACCACATCTGTTTCAATCACAAGTGTCTCCCCATCCAACAGTTCAACTTCAGCACCTGCCCCGGGACCACCGACAAGACCGTCTGCTCCGGACACGGGGTACACAGACATTTTCTTTACTTTTCCCGCATACGTTTAATGTAACGCTTACAGGGAATATTCAAGTGTTTTTCTCATAGACAAGTACTAGAACTAGGTACTGAATGATATACCAGTATTGAGTTGTAGCGTAATATTTGTTTTCAGGAATTGAAGCACTCAGCTTTTTTCTGTGCTGACAAGGGAAGTGAACTGACACGTGTTTTTATTTCTGACTATAATTTTAGCTACTAAGAAATATCTGAATCATACTCAGCCTTTCCAAACTGAAATTGAGCTGATATTGGACTTTAAAACATTTTTAAATGTTAACCTGAGACCTCACAGTTATGAGGCAGATGATGTGTTGACACTGGTCTCTGTGTTCACACTGTAGGTGTGCAGTAGCGAGCTGAAGTGTGTGTGTTACCTGGGCTGGGCAGGAGAGGACTGTAACTCCACGTCTCCTCTCAGTTATCTGGTGGTCGGACCCACAGCCTCAGTTTCAGGTACAGATGTCGACGCTCTCTCTCTCTCTCTCCACACCTCCTCTCTTCATCTGCACCTCCTCTCCCTCTTCTCCATTCATTCTTCTCAGCTGTCCACTCCTCAGCTCTCTCCACCACTTCATCGCTTTCAGTTCTTCTTTTAAAATCCCTCCCATTCACAAATGTTATGTTGAATATTTCAAGCTTTTTTTGTGCTTTTTTGTGGCATTGTGCATTATTTTAGAGTCCCGCGTTTCACATCCGCTCATTAAAACCAGCCGCGTTTGTATTCACTGAACCATGCATGTCATTCTTTTTGTTTGTCATTATTTTCACACTCATTCTTTGTCGACAGGCCGATGTCTTTGACGGAGTGACTTGAGGTCAGATTTGAGTTCCTTTTCATTGTGTTAGTCCTGTCTTTGATGTCATTTCCTGCTCCTCTTCCTCTCTCACCCCGACTTCAGCTCACCTCGGTCGGTTAACTCTGTTGCTGAGTTAAAAAATATCAGATGTTTTTTTTATGTTTTTTCCTGAAAGGAACCTACTGCACATGTAAGTTCCCCTCAGAGTCGTGCTGAGCTTGTTCTCAGTTTGTCCCCCTTGTTCTCCTTTTACACCTTTCCTGCTAAATGTACTGTGTTTCTGTGCTCTGCTGCAGTGTTTTGTGGTTTGTGTATCCCCTTGTGTCCACGTGACTCAGGAAACAAGAGACACACATCAAATTAACACACCATCCTGCTCCACGCTGTCCTCTCCTCCTCTGTCTCAGGTATCACCAGTACCAACATCATCATCGGGGCCATCGTTGGCTCCATCCTCTTCCTCGCTCTCATTATGGCTGCTACCGCCTGGTGTTACAAGTGAGTGTCCTGTAGCCTGCACGTGTGATGTTTCATTTCCAAGGGATGTGACTTGTGAGATGTTTAACTGGATGCAAATAGAAAAAAAAGCATGTTAGTGCGAGACACAATGTTTCTTTTTCAAGACTTCAAGGCTTTTTTATGTTGTGAATTACGTAATAGTCTAAGTGGTTACAATAAACATGTAACTGTTAAGTACAACTGTGCTACAGTTGGACTGAAGATACACGTTCTTCTCTTCACAGGACCTACAAACAGAGACGCTATGTTGAGTCGGAGGTTCACCGACGATTCTGCCGGTTCGCTTGCTTTAATTCTATTTTCAATGTTTTGCACTCAGAGAACAAAAATGATTTGTCCAACACCAAACATGTAGCGATACAAATCTTGGTTGGATTTTTCCCGTAATATGTTGTTCTCTCTTTTCTAAAAACATTCTTCTGTATGTCCAGGCAAATGCCCCCAGGCGACTATGTCACAAAGCCTGGGGATGCAGACTCGTTTTACAGCGACATGCCTCCGGGTGTCAGCACCAATTCCGGCTGCAGCTCCAAGAAGAGGTCAGCCTGTCTGTCGCACCTGCAGATTTGCACCCTGTCCTTCACCCCCTCCATCCCATCCATTTCTCAGAACATCTCACTGTTTGGCTTCAGGTGTGCCATCTCATCATCACTCATTCATTCGCTGGATAACTGTGTGTGTATGTGCTCTCTGAATCACCGGTGTGTTCATGTGCGTTCATATCATGCTTTTTTACCATCATGCCTTTCTCTCTCTCTCTTTCTCTCTGTGAACATTTTTGAACAGAAACAAAATGTTCATAACAGAGAATGGAGTGGAAGATGCCTCAGTGCTGCGTCCTCATATCATGTCACATTCAGCTGTCATGGATTTGTTACATGGCTCATAATGTCGCCATCTGCTGCGGTGGTTCCAGCATCTCCACCGGTGCAGCAGGAGGAGAACAGCATTTAGTGATTTGTCGCAGCTTGGAAGAACGACGTTGTACTGATCATTTTCTGTCCATGCCGTCCGTCTGTGTGTGTGTGTGTGTGTGTGTGTGTGTGTATAGATCTAACGGCCTGTCCCACTCATGGAGTGAGAGAATCCCAGATGCCAAACACATTTCTGACATCTGTGAAAATGGGAGACCGAGGAGCAACTCATGGCAAGGTAACACACACATTTCTCAATTAGTTCATTGATTGGTTGTTTGATTGAAAATTAAGTGCTGCCTCCTTCCTTGATATATAACAAACAAACACGTTGTAGCCCAACTCATACATGCCCTCTGTTGCCCTGTCAGCAAATATTCTGCACGATATTGTATGTGTTTGTATTTGAAGTGTGTGCTCATGTTCTGTCTCTCTCCAGGGAATCTGAGTGGTAATCGTAAGAAACTCAAAGGAAAGAAGTTCCGCGCTCGCTCAAACTCCACAGAGTAAGTCCCGTCTGGCGAGTCGGTTGTGTCATGAGATCAGTGTTCGTGTGATGTGCACATAAGGAGCAGCACTAGTGGCAAATCAGAATAAAACTGGCTTTATTCTTGGTTCTATGTATTTTATGTCAACAAACCTCATGAAAAGACAAAACCAAACAATGTTTTAATCTAGTTATATATACCAGTTATACCACAAAATATTGTGTCATATATTTTTTTTATTACACTTTGGAATTACTGTATATAATCAAATGTACATGGTACCGCAATGACTGTACTTTCTCATACCATTGGCAGCAACCCTAACCTGTAGTGATTGATTTGTTTATTTAAGTGTCCTGCACTAAATAGTGCCCAATCCCATAGGCTGACAAGACACAAACTCAAAGATTGCCACATAACATCTCATGATACACGGCTGCACAAATTCAAAATGAGAGCATATCAGGGCAGACAAATCAATGAAAGAAAGTGTATTATTATGTCGGAGACAGTGTTTTCTGTCTAAACAGCAATGTTTCACATAAAAAAATTTAAATAAAAACAGGTGGGGTTTTTAGCAAATGCTCCTCAAACCACTCATGTATTTCTTGTGAACTATGTTCACTCATGCATGAATACACGTTTATAGGAAGAGACTCAAAACAGACTATAGTGCCTGAATTCTTTCAAATGAATGAATTTGACATATTTATGTGTTTGAATAACAATGCAGCTCAGATGCACAGAGGAATAACTGAGTCTGAGTCAGTCTTTGGTTTCACAAGCAGCAGGTTCTAGTCGGATCAGTTGCTGGTTTAAGTCTTTTTATGACTTTGTTGACAATAACAAGATTAAATATATTACTGTCTTTATCCTTTAGAGGTAAGGCAAAAATCCAAGCAAACGCTTGTCTCAAATTTAGCATCAAAGATACAGAGGGGTAAAAAGTATCACAAAACAGTCAGATCACATCATGCAGTGTGAACTGTTTTTTTGCATACAGTACATGCCTGTCGACTGTGAATGAACAATGTGCATCGGCTGCCGCCCAGCCTGCCGTGTCGGTTTGTTTGTTTGTGGGTTTGACAATAGTCTGCAGTGCCCCTGTTCTCGTTACGAGCATGAGACTGACTGAGCGGCGAGACGCTAACTGCTTGGAATGACATGACTTGTAACCAATATGCAACTGAGCCTGTGACACAACACAGTTGTTTGTGATTTTCATGGTGCCGTTTTCATCTGAAACCACACACAGGTCTGTCTGCCATCTTTCTCACCATTTTCTCAATTGCATCTTGGTGTTTGTTCAGAATATCTTTGCTCTGCTCTGCTTTCCTAAAATATTTCCTCTTCCTCTCTCCCCCTCCTCCAACACTTACGCTTATTTCTGGAGATTTTGTCCCTTTTTTATTTATTTGTATATTTCCTTCCTTTTCTCTCTCCTCCCCCCTCCTTGTGTTGTGTCTATCACCCCCCTCCTCCCCCTCCCACAGGTATTTAACCCCTCGCTTCAAAACAGAGTTTTATGATGTAACTAAGTGGGTAGAAGATGTGAATAAAAACACTGAAGGACCTTACCTTAGGTATTACCTCAGACCATGTCCTGTACCCCACACGCTTGTCTAAAACCCCCCTCACTTTTGGTTTGATTTGTTCGCTTGGTCAAGGAAAGTAACACTCAGCTCCAGCCAGGTGTTTTTTCTGTGGACGTTTAGCAGTGATACTGTGGAGAAAGAGTTAGTGACAGCTGGCATGTTGCGACTTGAATTTTCCAGAAGGGGTTCATGAGGTTTTTCTGCTTTACATTACAATGTTTCCAGATTTTTTTGTCATTCTCCCTTTTAGTTTGAGCGAAAACTAATTTCTTTTCGATCAGCTGCACTTTACTTTGCAGATTTTTCTTTCCTGCTGTCTTGTATTGATAATGGCTCCAACTGCCTGTGCTAGTGTTACACTTACAATACAATCATGTTCCTCCTGATTTCTCCTTACTCCCTTCTTTGCTTCTCCCCCTCAGTCTCTTGTCGCCTCTGCATGTTGTGTGTTGTTCTGTCACCGACTGTGTGTGTCTTGCTCGTTCCCAGTGACCTCACGTGCACCAGTGTGATGTCAGCGCCACGGCAAAAGTTGCGGGCGTGGCGCTGGCATCATCACTGTGCCGCTGTGAAAAACTGTAGGCCCACGGTCGACTAGTGTTCAGAGTCTATAGATGATCACAAACTCACAAGGTTTTCTTGACAAGAACAAGGAAGCTCACGGGCTCTGTAGAGCGCCGGTCCCATGTCAACGCAGCAACTGTTTGCTCACTTTTGCAAGCTCAATATCACTAATCAGCACTGTGATCTATAGACCTTCACTTCACTGTGTACAGGAGCACATTCCTGTCCTCCCTCCCCTCCGTCAATACCAAAGGACAGAAACAGTCTGAGAGAGTGAAAACAGAACTGAGAATAACATCCCACAGTGTTACATGACATACTGCCTGATCATTTTCAACACAGAATGTTCCTCCTCGGTCTCCCCATTACTTGGACCTTTCCAGGTGTTTCCAACCACCAGGCCAGCTGTGGTGTAAACAGGCTGCTGCACATGGGCCGGGCTCTCTGTGGCTACTTCACTGAACAGGACCTTAGTCTGTAGTTCTCTCCCAGCTCCGGTCTGGTCTGTCGTCCCAGTCGCCTCTTCACACTCACTGCTCCCGGCATTCATCATTTAAACTAACACACACGGATTCAACTTTTAAACCAAGAGTACACACTGGTTCAGCTGGCAGCAGAAGTTACCTTCACCAGCAGCTGTTGTGTGTCAGTGTACAATGATGGAACAGTGATGCTGTGAGTAGCAGGAAACTATGACTACATCCACACCGCTGCTGGGAACAGTGTACTGCTGTATGCAGAGGTTGCCCCTAAAAGCTGAGCACGGTTTATTTTATTTATTATTTTTTTTTACCAGATTTCATGACCTGTTTGTCTCTGTGCTTTTGGTAAACAGCAGTAAGAGCTTTTAAGATCAACCTCTCTCTGTAGGAAGGTGAAAACTGAATAATTAGAGCAGCTGAAGGAGGATGTTGCGCAAAGTCACAGATCTAACATTAGCTCAACTTCCTGAATCACTCACCTCATTTATCCATCTGTGTCTTTGGCCAACATAATCCTGAACCAACCACAGCATTAGAGGCGGTGTTTTAATACTGTCCCTTCCTCTTTTCCTCAGGACGCTATCCCCTGCCAAGTCTCCCACCTCCTCCACAGGATCGATTGCATCCAGCAGGAGATACCCGTACCCCATGCCCCCTCTCCCAGACGACCAGAGGAAAGCCAACAGGCAGAGTGCCAGGGCAAGTATCAGACATGATTACATTACACCATGATGACTTATTTTTAATACAGTGAAGATTCTACGAAGTGGTTCGGAGTAAAATCTCCTGCCCAAGACTGAGCTGCAGACCAGCTGAGGTTCAGTTTTAGAGACAGATGTGGATAAATCTGAACCTGGATCTGTAGCTTGAGCTGGTTGCTGAGAGAAACATCAGATCTACATGATGAATTTGTCATTTGAGATGATCATTTTGTCAGATAAGGTGATTACAGAGTCATCAATTGTGATGATTCACGAGGCAGATTGTGTATATGTACTGTCGGACCCAAACCAAGACACAACTTCACTCTTCATCCTGACAGCACCAGCTCTGAATGTTTACATTTCTCTGAGTGAAAGTCAACTTGGCCATGAAGGTGGACGCCCGTCTTTAGAAAGTGGATGAGAGTGTGGGTGCTAAGCATACATGTGAGGTTAATCAGAGGGTCGCAGTGTCCCAGCATACTTAAATCTGATATATGATAAAATATGTAAACTACATATATAGTGTGTATGTCAATATATGTCTCACACTGTTCTTATAGATAGTCACTATATACTTAAAACTCAAAACCTCATCAGACTGTTTACAGAAGACGTTAAAACCTGTTAAAAACTCTTAACAATATTCTGAATTAAAAACTTTTTTTGTTTGTTTTAAACAAGCTGTTGTATCACCGATCTACATAGTTTTCGTAGTTTTAAAATCTGGCAAAATTGAATTTGTTGTTGAATAGCCCTGGTCTGTTGGCTACAGGTCAAAACATCATGGTTCTCTCACTTCGTCACGTTTTCTTCTTATTTTTTCACCTAAGACTTTGTGAAACTAGGTGACACTTTTCATGATATCCCCAAAACAAACATGAGATCAAATGAATCGTTCACCCAACGTTCATTTCCATTAACAGCACCACTCGCCTGTTGGGTCGAGTCAGTCATCGTAAAAGTCTTCATACTCGGTCAGTGTATGGCAGTGTGAAGGTTCCTAAAACATTGTGATTGTCACTTTAAGCACGATTAGCAAAGATTTTCAGTCACTGGAGAATCCTTGGGGGCAGTAAAACAAACTATTATCAGGACGTAATTTTTTTTTTTTTTTTCCATCATCTGATTTTTTGCCTCACAAGCAGCAGGGCACAATAAAAATAATCATTTTCTAGATAACAAACGGATCTGCTGTTAAAAAATGCCAGTTGTCTCGTTCTGTAAATGTTTCTTTGAATGAATGAATGAACAGCAGCTCAGTGTTCAGCTCACTGACTGCTTCGTTGCATTTCCTGTGATTACTACATGATTAAAGTCAACTCGTGTTCCGCCAATTAAATGTTTTCAATGGGAAGCTGCATTAGGAGGAAACGTTCAGTTTGCATTAGCAGTAACCTAATACAGCTTTTTTCCAGGAATCTCGAGACCGACAAGTCTGTAATGCTGCAAATATATAAATATTTCCATGCTTTCATCAGCAGGCTGTGGTGTGACCTTTATATTGGCAACAGACATTCACTTAAGTTAAAATCTTAGAGATTTTCATTTTAAAGAATGAGGCTGACATAAGTATGTCCTTTACCTTAATACCAACAAGCTCAGGCTTGAGATGAAGTGACCGACCCACATTGAACGGCAGCAAATATTAAAATGTCTTTCCTTTCATTTCCTCTCCCCCCTCCCCTCTCTCTTTGTCTCCTCAGCTGTGGGAGACGTCAATATAACAGCTGTTTTACCCACTCTGCAAAAGACCTTAAGGAACTACACTTGTCTCTCCTTTTCTATGAATGAAAAACACAAAAACGAAACAAAATTGACTCTAAGCGTTTAAAGAGAAAGAGAGAGAGAGCGCCCCCCACTGGAGTGGAAACAGGCTAAAGGTGTGTGTGAGTAAGTGTGTACAAGCATCTCCGAGGCCGCCCTGCCAGACGGCGTCATTCAGTGTCTCTCTACAAGACGATGCGGAGTGCCGACGGAGAAATCAGCTCCACATCCACTCCGGACTCAGCTGGAGCTCAGACTGAGCTGTTCCCGTCTGCTCAGGCCTCACCTATGGGACTGGAAATCCCGACCACTCCTTCTCCTTCTCCTTCTCCTTCTCCTTCTCCTTCTTCCCACCCCACCTGTCCTCAAACCCTCCACACATCCTCCTCAGCTCGGCTCTGATCATACTCACGTCAACGCCACCGTCCCCACCTCCTCGAGTCGCTCGGAGCAGCGGAGTCGGGAGCAGCTCACCGCACACGTCACGCTGCTGCATTGCTCCATTTGTCGGATCATTTTTCTTGACGCACGTGAATCACTGTAGAAACTCCGACACTGTATGCATGAGACAGCCCTGTTCATCAGCCACCTCCTCCTCACTGAAAAAGAACAGTTTGTCTGATCTGAAAGGAACGCATGCGAGGGGGCAGTGATTTTATACCTTCTGTAGGCTTAGACGCTTCCTCTCCATTATAGGTAACCCATATTGTATCACCATTTATAGCCCATAACCCCACGACACAGACCCTCCCCTCCTCTCTCTCTTCCCCTCCCTCCCTCCCGTCCCCTCGGTTTGTTTGTGCGTGTGTAAATATGTACAGTAAGATACACACAGAGTATGTTTCCGCTTTTATTTTGAAAAGAGAGCGACGCCTCCTCTCTCTTCTCTCCTCTTCCTGTTGTGTTGTGTTGTAGGCAGAAGTGGATTTCTGTAGATTAAGTGTAGAGACGACCCCGGCACTCGTCCTTCTGTCTGTGTTTCTATTTTTCCTCTCCTTCTGGCTTCTCCTTCTTCTTTTTTTTTTCTTTTCCTGTGTGACTGTGACCTATATAGCTTTCTCCATCCACAGCAGAATGTAAAAGTGTTTTTTTTTTTAATATATTATCTGGGTTTCATCCATCTCTGGGAGAAATACACACACAGACATCCAGTTATGACTGAGGAAGTGTTGATGAAGATTTTTTGGAGAAAGATGTGGCCGTCGATGAGTATTATTTAGGAGGATTTGAGATAGTTTTATGTGCCATTCCTGAGTGAAACGGATGGGGTGTGTTTGGTGTAGTTATAGACGTGGCCACTTTTCGACTCATGTGGAAATATCCCCATTGATGATAAGACGTATTTAGTTTCCACCTGATTCTACACTTGAGATGAGAGAACACAAAGTCAATAACTTGAGAATCTGGAAAAACTGTGATTTGAAAAATGTGCATTTTGGATTTAGCTGTGATTGAGATATTTAGCCTTGTAAATGATTAACTATGCTGTACAGTGCTTGCTGTTTGAGCTTGTGAAGACCGACAGCATGACAGTTCTATATCAAAATATTTCTCTGGTAGGCTATTTGTGAGACCATAATGGGTGACGAGCATGCCACTGAAAGACTTTTTTCCCCCCCATTGCCCGTTTGCCCTTGTCTAATTGGGTTTGTGACTCATGGCAGGAAGTCACAGGGTCTCAAGATGATTGAGAGGAGTTTTTGCGCTTCGACTGACGCCAGCGTAGCTATTTTAGGTGGATTTACTTAGGAAACTGATCCCACATCACTCCCTGAAAGCAAATTGTTTGTACAGTTACGACTCATCGCTCTACCTTGTGTAGAAAATTGTTGTCTTAAAGGCCTCCTGTTTGTCATTTTACTGTTTTCGTTCCGGTGTGGGCACTCATTTGTAATTCATGTATGCATTAGGTCTGTATAGGTAACATGATCTTCACAATATTGGACTAATATTGCTACTAGTATCTTTTTTATTAAGTACCTTTGTAACGTTCACTTTTTTCTCAGCATTATGTACAGCATCGATTCAAACAGTAATTAAGTGCATTATTGTAATTAATGTGTGTTGATGAGTTTGAATGGAGACAGTTTTTTTGAGACACATTTGGGGCCAATAGAAGCGGTCGTTCCTCCGGCATGTGCTAATCTGTATCATATAACTTTTTTGGACACATAATGTTGTAAATGAGATCTGTATGGGCTCATGATTTGCCTTCTACCAGAGCCTTCTTCTCTGCCCTGGTCTTATTATAAGTATTGGTAAGTGTCGACTGGCTCAGTCGTCTTTCCTGGGCTAATAAAAGCTGTGGAGAGCACCTTCTCAGAGCCCTTGAGTTACATTTTTAACATCAATCTGTGCAGCAGTGAGACCTTTGTCCCGGTGTCACGGATGTTGCACTCTTGAGGACTCCCTCGCTCAGGATGGGACCATGCAGGCTGCAGTGATTTCTGTGATTGTACAGCCGTCAACCTTCCAAACATATCTGCTGTATCCGCCTGCACACGCGGTTGGGCCGACAGATCCTAGCAGGGCGACGACACGTCCCCGCAGATGAGCTGTCTGTCTCTGTCTGGCCAGAGACTTTGAATGTATTCGTGTTCTGGTGCCGACCAACCGCCCAGTTCTCCACCATGTGGTCCCATCCTGCCAGACACATCAGCACTCTGATGCAGGAACCTTTGAAAAAAAAAAAAAAAAAAAAACCCACGTGTACGAGTTCAAATCGAAATACTGCAGTTGCTCTGTTTTTGTTTTTTTTTAATTTTTTAATTTTGCCTGTGTGCTGTACAGACTGATGATGCAAAAATCAATCCCCATATTTTTTCCCCCTCTTAATCATTCAGTATTGTAATATATTTAATATAAAATAAAACTTTCATCAACACATCTGTCTATGCTGACATTTTCTAACAGCTTCTGGTTTTTCCACATTAGCTCGCTGGTTCTGAGGGTCCCCAACGTCCACTAGGGGTCACCAAAGCTTAATGGGAGCTTGTGAGGCCTTAAAAAATATATACATTAGCCCTTTATTATTATTTATTTAGTTCATAATCTGTGATGGAAAACTAAGTTAAATTGTATTTGTTAAGTAAATTAAGTTAGTTTAGGTCATTATTAAGTGGAAATGGAAAACTTTCAAATTCCCCTCCTGAGCATTTCCCTGTCTGGCAACAACCATAACAATCTTAATTTCACCTACAAATCTTGATCTGAAATCGGTGATAAGTAAAGGTTAGACACCAAGTTGTTTTAATCAGGAGCCAGGTTTTGTTACTTACTGATGATGTAAAAGCGGTTTTGAATCTTGTGGTGAAAGATAACACACATCGACAAGGGAACACCAGCAGAGTCCTTTTTCTTTCGCAGTGTAGTTTCCACAGTTCTTCCAGTAGGTCAACTGTAACCAGGGAATCCCAACCAGGGGAAAGCAATGCCTCTTCCTGTTTTTGGTTGAACGCGCTTCCTTCGAGCTGTAATTCGACCTGAATTTTTCTGGGAAAAAAAAATTCAGACTGGTGGAAGGTTGGACACCATGAAATCGAGGCTAACGAATGGTGTCATATTTCTACAGCCATCACACTCCGGGAATTGTATAAAAGGTTCCACAAAATACCTGGAAAATTCACTTCAGAGGCAAAATTCCCAGGAAATGATCTGTATATAAATTTCTCATTTTATGCAAAAGCTTCCAGCTGTTATTGCATTCACTATTTGGCTTAAATGTACAGATTATCAGTTTTTCTATGCATTGACTATAATATGAAATAATATCCATAAGATATGTCATTTAGTCAGGGGTTGTTGTCAGTCCCTTGAGGAAACGGGGTCACTTGGGAACCACAGCTCTGACCTGAAGAGGAAAATGAACACAAGTCTAATGGACAACTGCCTCCATTTATTAGTTATTTTGTATAACAATACAGTCAATGAACAACACAATTGAGATGCACTCATCCAATAAAAGCGTTATTTAGTAGAAAGGGTCTCAGCCAGCCACGACCGATCAATACAGTCTCACATTATACGTCTCAACGGCATAATAAAGTTCAGTGTTTCTGCTATCAGTTACATTCAGTCACGACAGGTTGCAGACTCAGTTTGGTGCGTCACACAAATGTCTGGCCTCATGTTACCTTCAAGAATATGACTTGTGAGTTTTTCTCAGGAAACATACAAATTATAAACTTCAGGGGAAAAAAGAGCATTGATATCGAATAGGTGCTGACAGACATATCTGGCACTGAGATGTGAGGTCGTTATCTGTTGAGGAAAAGTTGGATTATTGCATCCCCACAACACACATAAAAAAATAAATACAATCTTAATGGTTGTGAGCAACCAGATCAAATGCATCAAGATGGACCCTGTTACTGTAACAGCATCTTATATTTTGATAACATGCAACGATTCACAGTGTTGTTCAACTCGAGCAGAACTCCTGGAGCCTCGTGACAATGACTGTGATAAAGTCATCTACGGGCAAGGCTTCACTACCACAGAGTTTGTCTTCTCGCAGGTGTGTCCTCAGTGGATGATATTCATCTGCCATAAAAGTTGCATAATTTTGAAGTTTTTTTGGCAGACTCACCTTCCATCGTACAGTGTAGGTTCCACTGAAATGTGTGACACTTTCTGTTTATCCCAAATGCTCATGTCATTGGTGCCTCAGTGCCTGCAGTCTTTCTTCATGGATGGCTTTAGTCGCCATTTCCGCATCTTCATCAAGCGATTCTCGGATGCAGCTTTTCAAATGTTCTATACCAAACCCAGTGGAGGCAGAGACGGGAAGCACGTGTCTGAAGGTCAAATAGTTCTTCGGGATCATGTCATCAGGCAGCAGATCAGAGAACTCTGCAGGAAGGAACAACAATAGATTAAATGTTGAAAAGTATAAACAATATATATGAGGTACTCAGTCATCCAGGTCATGGTAATTCTAGCTGCTGCATCGTTGTCAACTGGACTTGTTTCAGGTTCTTTAAGATGCTTCAGCTCTCATCTAAGAGGCTTCTTCAGTTCTAACTAACTGGAGGGGAGTTGCAGGCTTTTAAACCCTGCGTGGGAGTGTCCTTACAGAGATGTTAAGGACACTTGTGAGCGCTTAGTTTTAACAATTATGAACTATGTATTCATCCTGTTAATTTTTATCTAAATTGGAAAATACAAAAAATATAACATAAAAAACTCTCCAGATTGGATAGTATTTAGCATGTTAGCACAGTTTTGCCACTACAGTTAATTCTGTGTCATATAAAATGTTTATTCACAAAAAAATCTAAAAAAGTTCAAGGAAAGATTTGCTTTATTTTTTCTGAGATCGGGAAATAAACTTATTTAATTAAAGAGCCAACTGAATTAAAACAACTTTTTTTCTTTGCAGGGAGCACCAATTTTAAATTCAAACAGACATAATAATTTGTAAAAAATCCATCAAAATTTACCATCTGGGTTTTGTAGCTGCTCCTTCAGCTCTTCTAGTTTTTCCTCAGCATTAGGCAGGTCCATCTTATTCACCACCAGCAAAGCAGGCTTCGATACAAGCTCCTCTTTGTACAACTCCAACTCCTTAAAGACCATGGAGAGAGGAAGAGGAGGAGAGGGTGAAGATGGTAAATTCAAAGAGAAGACTGTTAATACGAGCAAAAAAGAAGTCATATTCATCAGTCTCACCTTGGTGAGAAGCTGAACAGCTTCAAAGGCCGACCTGAACGGTGTGTTACTTGCAAGCTGGAAACCGCAAACATCGACCTGCAGTCGTACAGATTAAACTGTTATCAACACAGGCATCTTTCAGCTGGTTATTCTGACCACACTCAAACATAAATGCCCGACTCAGCTTGCACTCGAAGTGTTACCACCACCACTCACCACAAACATGAGCTGCTTGGTCCTCTCCACATGTTTCAGGAACGTGTGGCCCATGCCTTTGTTTAGGTGAGCTCCTTCAATCAGTCCTGGCAGATCAGCAACAGAAATCTAAGAATAATAAAAATGATAAGAAAACCACCACTCGGTGAGGGGAAACCGCATACATAATGCAATGGTCCCATACCTGCTTGTAATCTTTGTACATCAGTTTGCCGATCTCCGGCTTCAAGGTTGTGACTGAAATAACAAAACGTTTAAGAGAAAAAGATCAGAGCATAATGACTAAAAGAATTACTTAACTTAGACAGAATTAAACAAGTGTGTAGCATTATACACTCACAAGCATAGTTGGCTATCTGAGGCGTGGCGTTGGACAGGGCGGTCAGGAGAGAGGACTTTCCTGCATTTGGGTACCTGACGATGAAGCAACAAAAGAAAATCAGATGTTTGGAGAAATATTTCAGTCTCAGCTGAAGTGAACCAATGTGTTCATGTGTGTTTCCATTCTCACCCAACAAGGCCCACGTCGGCGATGAGTTTGAGGTCCAGCCGTATGTTTCTGACCTGGCCTTTACTCGGCTGGAAAGCAGAGTGCATGGAGCCACCGAATCCTCCTTTTGCCACCATCAGACGATCACCCTCAGTATTCAGGTCACCTTGGAGGTGGATAAACACGAGGTCAACTTTTTACTGCAACATCAGTTAGGTATTCCACTCCACTTTGATTAATGATAATGCCACAAAGGTAACACAAATTATGTTCTTGACCCATAAAAAAACAACCATCCTTTGCTCAGATTTCAAAGACAAACTCTGAAATGAATTTGTGCTGACACAGATGTGATAACATTTTATCGCTGAGTGCTGAGCACGCACTGTGCACAAATGAGGCAGAAAAAATATGTTTGACATACCAAGAATTTTTCCTTTGTCAGTGGTGACTGTGATACCAACAGGAGCTGAGATCTCCTTGTCCTCCCCCTTCTGTCCTTTCAGTGCCTGCACACTGTCGAAAAAATACAATTCCCACTAAATTAACAAAATTGCCCTGACAGACATAAATCTATTCTGACTTGGCACTTAACAGGAAACTTAAGATTGTCTGTTTGGGAACAAACCTGCTGTTGGCTCCTGTTCCGCCTAAGAAACGTTTCTGGGGGTATTTGTCCTTGATCCTCTTTAAGGTCATGTTCTTCGCAGCCACAACCCAAACATCTCCCCCATCTCCTCCTCGTCCTCCAAGACGGGGCAAACCCATGCCTCCGCTGCCTCCACGGACGTACAGACGGAGGTTGTCAATGAAGTTTCCATACTGCATGAGGCAGAAAAAAGGCAGAACTGTAATCTGAAATGTGTCCCAGTAACTTCACAGACAATATTTTACATGTGGCAGATTAATCAGAAAGAGATAGGATGACATATTTGGAACTCTGTACCAGACTAGGGCTGCACAATTAATCGAATTTTAATCACGATCACGATTTTGGCTGCCACGATTAAATTAAGATGATCGTCGGCGATTTTAACATTTAAAAAGCGAGCTCTGTTGCATGTCAAATCAAGCACTTTCTCAACCAACCACCAGGGGGCGACCGATAGGTTTGGGCATCATTACGTTGCCTAAACCGCAAACGAGCGAGCCCTGCAGGCAGCAACGCCATTTTCAAATGATTTGTGAGAGAGTGAGGCGCAATGTCGGGGGCAGGAGACACAAGTGCGCTAGCACCGACTGGAGACGAGGAGCCGCTGGTGCCTCGTGAAGCAGCAAAATCTACTGTGTGGAGTTTTTTTGGATTCAGGGCAAGTGATATTGACCAAAAGGACGTGATATGTAAAGAGTGCCACAGAGTTGTTTCCGCGCCAAAAGGCAACACAACCAATTTATTTAACCACTTGAAAACACACCACAAACAAAAATATGATGAATGCATGAAGGCCAAAGCTAACGCTGGTCCACCAAATCCCCGTCAGTGTCCAGCGCCAACCCAGACAACCATTACAGCAACTCTGCACCGGGCGACACCGTATCCATCCACCTCTCAAAGACACGCTGAAATAACGGATGCAATAACGTTTTATTTGGCCAAAGACATGTGTCCAATAAGTACTGTAAGTAACAAAGGCTTCAAAAGCATGGTCAAAATACTGGACAAGAAATACGTGATCCCCTCGCGCAATTATTTCTCCAAAGTGGCATTGCCTGCACTATATGAAAAATGTCGGGAGGAAATAGAGAGGGAAATAACAACAGTCGAGTATTTCGCAACTACGACTGACCTATGGTCCAGCAGAACAATGGAGCCGTACATGTCCCTGACAATTCACTATATTGATGATGATTTTACAATGAAGAGTCGGTGCTTGCAGACGTCATTCTTCCCACAAGATCACACAGGAGAAGCTATAGCCCAGGGACTGCGGGAAGCACTGGCCTCTTGGAGCCTGCGAGAGGAGAAACAAGTCTGCATCACCACAGACAATGGATCTAACGTCATCAAGGCAGCTTCTCTAAATAAATGGATGAGGCTCCAGTGCTTTGGCCATAGGCTCCATCTAGCAATTGGTGAGTAGGACAAATAAAAACAAAAAGTACACATAACTGAATTGTACATATATGTATTCTGTGCTAATATGATGGAGATTGGTCATCATATGTGTAGGCATTTTTTAAATTTTAAATAAATTAACATACAAATAAGTGAATAAATAAATAAACAAGTGATTGAAATAGCATAACATCTGTGCATCTTAACTGACCAAAATTTTACTGTGCTTGTCTATCTATTTATGTACAGTTTTTGGCCTTTTATTTCATGTGATGCTGGAACAAACTAATTTCCCTCCTCTGGGATCAATAAAGTTCAATTCAATTCAATCAAATCCAATCTTAAAACAACACATGAAAATAAAAGAGCAAGTGTATGCAAGGTTTTGTTCTGTTTTAATTATGAATCTCATGTTCTTTTACAGAGAATGCAATGAAAGATCCTCGCATTGACCGTGCAGTAGGGATCTGCAAAAAACTTGTGAGCAGTTTCTCCTACAGCTGGAGGCGTAAAAAGGAGCTAGCACGGGCTCAGAAGGAGCTGAAGCTTCCAGAACATGGGCTGAAGACAGAATGCCCCACAAGGTGGGGGTCAAGACAGGCAATGATTGAAAGAGTCCTGGAGCAGCATAAGGCCATCTCTCAAGTTTTGTCTTCTGACAGAAAGTCCAGACATCTCCTCCCATCATGGCAGGACACTGAGATCCTCGAAGCCATCTACAAATCCCTCCACCCTTTGACTGAGTTTACTGATGCACTGTCCAGTGAGAAGTATGTCAGTGTTTCTTTTGTGAAGCCAGTCCTCCACCTCTTCACTTCCTCCATCCTCAAAGTGAACGATGATGATCCAGAGCTCACAAACACCATCAAGACAAAAATCCTAACTTACCTGGAGGAAAAATACAAGGATCCCGAGACACAAGACCTGCTCAACCTGGCTTCTGCTTTGGATCCCCGTTTCAAGCTGCGATACACAAGTGAGGACAGGGTTGCACCGATCCAAGCCAGACTTATGTCTGAGATGGCTGCATCTCTGAGCATGGTAAGTAATAATTGTAGATACTTGGATATAAACCATTTATTATGAATTCAAGAAACTAAGTGAATTAAAATGTGCTAAAAAAAAAAAAAATTCATGTGCTGTCTGCAATCTAGATTCTGAATGTGGTTGTCAAAAATATTTATTATATATTTACAAATATATTAGAGTAAATTTGTTATTCATATCTTATTTACCATGCACTTTTCAAGGAGCAGGGCCCAAGTGATGGTGGGACTGCAGACAGGGCAGAGGATGATGCACCCAGCACATCCAAGAAGAAGAAGACCTTGGGGAGCTTCTTCAAGATCACTGAGAGAGCCAGACCAACCCATCCTCCTCAACAAGCTCTAGCCACTGAGCTTCAGTCGTACCTGCAGTGTGCTGACCTGGACAGTGAGGAGAACCCACTGGACTGGTGGAGGGAACATCAGCGAGTGTACCCACGGCTGTCAAAGCTGGCCAAAAAATATTTGGGTATACCCGCAACAAGTGCCCCTTCTGAGAGGGTTTTCAGCACCGGGGGGAACATCGTGACTTGCCTTCGGTCTTCGTTAAAGCCTGAGAGTGTTGACAGGCTGGTGTTCCTGGCTAAAAATCTGTAGGCCTGCTGTATGGTAGTAGGTTCCATTTGTGCCTTTCCTGCAACTGTTCGCAACTGTCTGTTTACAAACTGTTTGTTTGCACTTTATAATTGCATTTTGCAATAGAATATTGCTTTCCTTTTGTTTCAATTTGAAGAGTTGTTTGTTTGAATAAGAAAGTGCAATAAAAAGGTATGTTTTACCTAACATAATGAATAATCGTGATTAATAATCGTGATTACAATATTTATAAAAATAATCGTGATTAGCATTTTGGCCATAATCGTGCAGCCCTATACCAGACTGATGTTTTTGCTTAGTGAAGCGTTAAAGCAGCAAATTAGCTTACAGCAAACTCTGGAAGCTGTGCAGTGTCATATAAACAACAAGATATGACGAAAATGAACTGTACTCACTCATCATAGAAGTAATAATGTCATTTAAGGAATATGTTTGTTTTTTGTTGCTTTTTTGCAATTTGACTTGGACTGATTTTATTGACAGTTGTGTCAGTAATTGTTTTCCATGTTAACAGATGCATCCTCAGGAAGATTAAAAGCCCAGGCAAAAACAAACTGGTTCAGTAATGGTGAGTGATTTTTGAAACTACCCCAAAGGGTGAGAGTGAACTGTCAGTATATCCTTGTGGTAAATGCATCTAACCTACACATGTATTATCATTAAGGTGTGAACACAGTTAAACTAAGGTGCAGATATCTAACATCAATCATAGTTCGTTCTTACACTGTACAGTCACATTTGGCCATAAGCTTATAATAATTACGCTGAGAAAAGACATTGTTGCTGTTTTGTCAGTATTTAGTAAGAGCCTGTCCCACAGCTAGCTAACAGTTAGCTTACCTGTCCAATGTCACCATTACAATTGTTTGCAAGTAAATTGTTTTCACGAGATTAAAATTAAGCCGCTACAGTGCTTACCTTCCGGAGGCAGATTCTACTGAGCTGAACCATCCTCTGTGGCGTTTATTGCCACTTTTTGTGTTGTTTACAGAGCTAGCGGCTAGCTTACATGAGTTTGTACGAGGGACCGGAAGCGGTGGTTTCCTCTCAGCTCATTGGATCGTGAGAGAAAGGGGCGGGACTCCGCAGCGCTGAGTGACAGCTGCTGTTCTCTCCATCTGCAGTCAGACAGAATCACAACATGCTGCTGCTGCGGAGAAAGTAGCGTCTTTTTTTGAGATATAAACAAAGAATTAGACCAATAATTCATGCGGTTATAGCATATTTGATTACAATGCAGTATATTGCTTGAAAGGTGTGCATATTAACTGTTTTAACTTCCCACCAAAAAATTAGTTTGGTCAGCTGTATCAAAATCAGGTGTCAGGTGTAAAACAGTATTAGTTCATATTTAAAGGGGCACTATGTGGTTTTGGAAACGGAATTTAAACTTTAAACTAAATTGACAACATTAATGAGGTAATAATACAACCTCAGGTGGTGGCAGGGTCCACCAAATGTTGTCATTTGTGGGACACAGCATCAACAAACAACATGACTTTTAAAGAACATAAACGAGGTTTATAAAACACAGAGTGACTGCGTGAAGATTAATCTTGTATAGAGTTCAGTTTCAGTATGGGGCCACACAAGCTGAAAATATGCAAAGCGCTTTGTAATAACTCCAACACTTTAAATAGGTCATCCATTTCAAGTTTTGACGAGCTGGTAACTGCGTTTCTATGAGACCAGCGACTGAACGGTGCAGCCGCTCGAACTATTTAAAGCTCAGTAAGACTTTCCTCTCGCCTCTGAATCTCAACATTGGCGGATAACATTTTCTCTTCAGTCAGTCATTGCTACCTGGCTGATGCAGCACTTCTGTGTTGGCAAACTTATAAATGTACTGTATGGTCTCACGAAGTTGATCAATTAACAAAGAGCACCACTGGGAGAAAAAAAAACTACACTGAAATAATGTTGTAAAACATTACATGGTAACAACATCCTAACAAGTACATTTCTCAACACACCCAGAAGGATTAGTTCACACAAAAATTAAGATTATCATTATCATTATCTACTCACCATCATCACTCAACATCTGTCTAACTGAATAATACAAAATACACCTTAAAGGGTAGAGTACAGGAGTTATGTTTTCATTCTCTGCATATTTTGTCTGAGAGTATCGATAACCATCTCTCAAGGGGAGGAATCGTGATATATTACGGTGTTGATATTTTGTTCCAGCCCCATACATTAAAGTCAAAGTATTCACTGTAGCTGCTGAGCTAAAGCTTAGGATGCATCTCAAGTGTGTGCAGGAGCGTGACTGGAGGTTGGGGCTGTAAATAAATTTGCTATCTTGGGGTTTCTGAGATGCTCCGTATGGAGCCATTTAATGTTTATTTTACAGTTTTTGTCATTTTAAAACAAATCCTGGGATTTTTCCAGTGGTTGTTCTGTTAATTCTCTCCAACACTTTTACAGTGTGGGACATAAAACACAGTCTACAGGAATAGACCTCAGCAGAGCTTTATTCGTTTGTTTCTACAGCAGCGGGCAGCACTGGTTTCTTGAAATAAGAGCCTCCACATGAAGCCCACTCAGTGAGCAGCAGAGGGTCAGCAGTGCTGTGAGGATGTGAGGATGAACATGGTGTGAGGATGATGCTGCTGTGAGGAAGATGACGATTCTTTGAGGATGACGATGATGATGATAATGTGAGGATGGTGATAATAGGACGATGGTGATGCTTAAGTATGATGGTGATGCTGTGAGGATGATAATAAAAACGTGAGGATGATGATAATACGTGAGGATGATGATGATGCTATGAGGATGATGATGATGCTGTGAGGATGATGATGATGATGATGCTATGAGGATGATGATGATGATGATGATAACGTGAGGATGATGATAATAACGTGAGGATGATGATGATGATGATGATGATGATGATGATGATAACGTGAGGATGATGATAATAACGTGAGGATGATGATAATAACGCGAGGATGATGATCATAACGTGAGGATGATGATAATAACGTGAGGATGATGATAATAACGTGAGGATGATGATAATAACGTGAGGATGATGATGATGCTGTGAGGATGATGATGATGCTGTGAGGATGCTCTTCTCAATTTTCCGGCTCTCTTCTTTCTCCGTGAACGCGTTCACGCCCGCCGGTGAACAGTGAGATGCGCATGTGACGACAAAAGCAAACGCAGGACCCGGTTTCTGCCTCACACACACACACACACACACACACACACACACACACACACACACACACACACACACACACACAGACATAAAGACACAGAAGACCTTCCGCTCAGACGACAAACACTGGCTGATCAGACCTGAAAAAACCAGGTCCGCGCGGATTTAACCGCACGGAGGTGAGTGAGTGAGTGAGTGTGTGTGTGTGTGTGTGTGTGTGCGTGATGACGAGAGGAGAGAGGTTGGCTTATTATCTCATGTAAGACCCCGGACGGTCGGATAGGTCCTCCCACCGGTGTCTGCCTATTTATACGGTTAGGAACGCCGCCGTGGGTCGTGATAAGAGGACGCGACTGGGAGACAGAGATCCATCACAACGCGGTAAGAGATCCTGTTTCTTGGCCGAGTGTCGCGGATGACCGTGAGTGTGTGCTTGACCTAAATTATGCAATGCTGGGTGACACTGGCGCTGTCGCATGTGCTCCTTACTGGATGCGGGCTGCTCAGGAGACAGGAGTGTGTTGGTGGTGGTGGGAGGATTGAGCCATGAGGATGATGAGGATGGTGCTGATGATGACGATGATGATGATGGGCTGCCACATCATTCTGTTGCGCCACCAAGCTCGTGCTGCAGCAACATCCACAGAAAAAAAAAAAAAAAAAAAAAAAAAGTGCACCCCCAAGTTAGCACATTTTGTTTGATAACTGACCTGTGCAAATGAGCCCATGCTGCAGGGATGAGGCTGTAGTGTCAGGCCTGTGGAAACCAAACGCTCCCTCCAGTCAGAGCACATCCTGATGGTGATGGAGATGCATATTTCCCCTGAATTATTATCTACTTGTTCTTATTTTAAAGTACATTTGGTCACCCTTCGTAGCACACTGAACATTAAATGTAAGCAGTGTCTTTGTTTTCCATATATAGCCCACAATACTCTCAGTACACCACGTTCTGGAAAAGTATGGTCCCTCCTCTCCTCACATGGGGCACAGTGCGCACATGTAGGCGCCTGAAAGGGCAGATAGATGGAGCGACACACCGCCAATGAAGTCAACATCACATTTGAGCTGTTTTTGTGTTTTTGCTCCCAAGGTTTCTCTGTACTTAAAATTAAAAAACACATTCAGAGTTTTCCTCCTGCGATGATACACACTAACCTTTCACTCTGATATCGATCTAAGTTGAATTAATGGTACAATACAGGTGCTCTTATGATGTCCTTTATATACTCTTTGCCCTTTCCCCCCACAATTATGTCAGGAATGTAAAATGTGTTGTGAATCAGATGTAATCAGTACATGATGCAACAACAGCACAGCACTGTTGTTGCATCACGCATCATTACACCTGTCAAGGCTGATGAAAGCAAGCTGGAGGACTTGACCATCCTGAACAGACACTAAATACTACCCTGTGATTATATTATCTTATTCCATTTGCTGGGAGATACAGTTAAAAGCTACTCATTGGACATTTGAGTTGACATTCTTTTGTCATTTACAGGGTCTAGAATTAACTTCCCCACTGAACTACATACTTCTGTTTTGTCAACAATATGGGGAGATGACGTGATCTTTTTTTAAAAACTGTTGGAAAGGTTGCCAGATGATATTGTTATCTAAAGTTACATATCACAATCTGAAAGACACTCATAATAAGGGACTGATCATCGCTGATCGAAGGGTGTGCAAAGCAAAAAATCACCATCAGAATTAGAATCTAGCTTGCATTGATTTGTGTACCACATAGAATTAGACATACAGGTAGGAACAAAGAAAACAAGAACTATACAAATTAGATTAAGAATAAAGAATGGTGCAGCAAAGTGATTTACAGTATTATCTGCAAAGAAAACAGATGGTGAACACTACAAAAAGTATAGAAGTCAAAAGTTCTTGTGTTAACAGTACAAGAAGGGAAAAGAAGCAATAGAGGTAGTGCAACGAATTAAAGATGAAATACTGGATAAATATGTGTACATGGGGTGGATGGATCCTGTATGTTATAAGCTTGTTGACATGTATATTTTTTGCATGACTTATATTGACAATTATGTACTGCAGGCAGGATATATATTGACAGTGACAGTGCATGAAGAAAAAACAAAAAAAACAAAAATGTAAAACACACTCAAAAAACCTTTTTATGACTGTAAACAGTGTGGCGTATGGTCCAACTGGAGATACCAGTATCCGCTTGCCAACTGGGGGCACGAGATCGGCCAAACAGGGCAGGCGATGTGTGGAATCCCAGTGCTTTCACTGGAAAGGGTAAACAAGCCAGCGACCAAAGACAACTGGTTGGCCTACAGACACAGGTCAGACAGGGGGAGGGAGGGGGAGGAGGGGGGAGGCAGAGAGGGGTGCCCGTGAAATGAGGCAGACTGTATTGGCAACAGGGAGACATTGAAGTTTTAAGGGAAGCGAGCCAGGGTTTTGGGATGTAACACAAAGGTGAAGTGGGCAGTGTTTTGGATATTATGAAACTGGGGCAAGTGGTTTGCTATGGCCAGTGGGTAATGTTTTGGCGGGAGTGTCTGCGAGTGTGTGGTGGCGGCTGTGGTGGCTGGTGGATATGAGAGGGGGAGGAGGAGGAGGATCTCTGATAGTTTGGTCTGTCAGCATGCCAGCACCACATTCTCATCCTGCTGCTGTTGAAAGGGGCGGTAAAGACATAAACAGGCCCAGTGGGATTAGGCCCCACTCGGAGGAGTGATCAGGGGGGATTTGCTGCACAGCGGGCACACAATGGCACTGTCGCGTAACACACAAACACACACTACACATGCTCAACGGCAACGTTTCACAACAGACCCAAGCCTACATAAATCTGATTAGAACTCCCTTTTGTTTGGGAAGCGGCACCGGGGTTAACAGAGGCTAGCCTCGCCGCGGGCCATGTGTGATAGGACAGGGGGTGTGTGGACGTTGGCGGGACGGCAAAGAGAAAAGCTGGGGGCACGTTGTGTTGTGGCGGGGTGTTTCCACGTGTGTGAAGCCCCAGACAGACAGGGAGGGTTCATGGCTGTGTGTGGAAGCACAATAACAGGATGAATAAAAGTTTTTTTCCCCGTTCAGTGTCTGTGTCTGTTGGAGTCAGCTGATGACGTTGGATGGAGACAGGATCTAAACTAACATGGGACAACAACAACATTGGCAGACACAAAAGACAGCAAGCCGGTTTGAACCTGTTCAAATAATCTGACCCAGAAACATGGAACCAGTGGGGAGACAAAAGCAGGAATGGGCCTCTGCTGATTAGTTGAATGTCAGATAGACGGTGACAGAAATGTCTGGACCTCTCTTCACATTTCTGTCATTCCCCCTCAGTGCCGGCTCTGGCCCAGGCTGCAGCCATGCCTCTTCTGGAAGAGACCGCTCTGCCACAAGAGCACCCACCCACTGTCCCTGTGGTCATCATAGGTAAAAGTTTTGCCTTTAGGCGTCAGGGTTAGGACACACAAGTATTTTTCTTTAATCTAACTTCTAATGTTGTGATGCTTATCCACCATTTCTGGGTCTGTTTTCAGGCAACGGGCCATCAGGTATTTGTCTGTCCTACCTGCTGAGTGGATACAAGCCCTACCTAGATACAGCAACTGTCCACCCAAACCCGATACTCTACAGGAAGCTGCAGGAGACCAAACACCTACCCATCACTGAACAGGTAAAAAAAAAAAAAAAAAAAGAACCTACCAATTCCCTTCACGTACATGCATAATCCCAATCACTCATCTAACTTTTATTTCCACAGGATCTGGAATATTTGAGTGAAGGTCTTGAGGGGAGGTCGAGGAACCCCGTGGCTGTGCTTTTTGACACACTACTGCACCCCAATGCTGACTTTGGCTACGAGTTCCCTCCTGTCCTTCAGTGGAGGAGGGACAAGCAGCAACACATCCCGCATCTGGTGCTGGGGAGGGCAACACCGGGAGGTGCCTGGCATGTAAGCTAGACGGTTTAGTCTGATCCATATTTTCTGACAATCCCTTTGTTTTTCTCCCTCTCTGACACTCCATATTCCTCTACTCTCCTCAGGCGATGGAAGGCTCCATGCTGACTATTAGTCTTGGCATCTGGATGGAGCTTCCTGGGGTTAACTACAGAGACTTGACGAATGGGAAACGCAGGTACTGGGAGAGGACAGTAAAGACAGGGCTCAAGTCTTGGCTTCATTCTTTGCTGCTTCATTCCTCATCGTTTCTCTGTTCTCCCTAGGGACGTAACCAGTGACAGAGCCACCCCAGAGGAGATCTCATCCTATTACCGTAACTATGTGAAGCTAAAGGGCCTCCAAAAGAATTTTGCTGACAACACCTACGTGACCTCCGTCCAGAAACTCTGCCGGGGTCACAAGGGGGAAGGTCTGGAAAACGGACATACTGATCAAGGAGATGGAGGGGTGGGAGATGGTGGGAATGAAGGCTTTGAGGGAAATGGAGTTGAGAGTCTAAACAGTGGAGGAGGGGGGGCTCTCTGGGAAGTGAGGGGATACCAGCAGGTGCAGAACGACACTCATGTCCCTTTCTCTGTGTTTGCCGAGAATGTGGTTCTGGCCACCGGTGCCTCTGATTCACCAGTCCGTTTGGGCGTAGAGGGGGAGGACCTACCGTTTGTCTTCCACAGCATCTCAGACCTGGGTGTGGCTGTTAGCCGGAGAAAACTGGACATGAACTCTGATCCGGTTTTAATCGTAGGTGCCGGTCTATGCGCTGCAGATGCAGTTCTGTGTGCATGTAACAGCAACATTAGAGTGCTGCATGTCTTTCGTAAGAACGTAGACGACCCAGACCTCATTTTCAAACAGCTGCCCAAGACCTTGTACCCAGAGTACCACAAAGTCTACAACATGATGTGCTCTCAGACCCACACAAACGTGGCTCCCTCCTCTGCTTCAAACAGACCCCAGCCCGTTAGTATTGCCTCATCAGTGTGTGCCAAGATGTGCCCAAAGCCCCAACTCTCTGCAGGTAACGTGGCCAATAACGCCAGTGTCAATCTGTTTCCTGACTACACCAGTTTCCCTGAGCACTGCGTGGTGTCCTTGCAGTCTGACATGAAGTGTTTGCTGCAGGGGAACAACTCCCTCAAGGCATTCAAGATCTCCATGGCCCTAGTGCTGATAGGGACCAATCCAAACTTGTTTTTCTTGAAGGGGCAAGGCCAGTACCTGGGTCAGGATCCAACAAAACCCGTCTCCTGCAAGCAGAACCCCATTGACATCCACCCCTACACTTTTGAGTGTACCAAGGAGCCAGGTCTGTTTGCTATGGGCCCACTAGTGGGAGATAACTTTGTTCGCTTTCTGAAGGGTGGAGCTTTAGGCATCGCCTCCTGTCTGCTGAAGAGACTCAAGAAAAAAGGGAAGCTCATCAGCAACGGAGGCAATAACTTCATTTGAAAATAATGATGTGGAAAAGAGCCCTACACGTTGCGAAGTAGGGTGCAGATTTCAAGTCCTCTTACCAAGTGGTGTAAATGGTAAAGGGGAAAACAAGATTTTTAATATGTTTTAAATCATTAACGCAGTGTTTTCTCATCAAAGCTAAGGCATTTTTACAACTTCTTGAGACCAAAAAGACAATGGATGTACACCAATTCGTTTCTAAAGAAACAGAGCTTTCCAGAGTTTCGTCTGACTTCATAAGAAGTCCCCAGAAGTCCAAGCTACTGTGTGCCAATGTTTTTAAGTCAGTCTGTAACCTCACAACTGAATGGGACCTTATTTTCATCAGGGTTATTTATTCGTTCACCATGTGTCTTTTAATCCATTTACTAACAACATTTAATTTCTACTGTATCACACTTTAAGTCTTTCTTTAGCCTAGCCTTTAGGAGAGGAACAATCAAAATCAGAGGGCGCCGCACTCACTCTCCATGCAACTTATAGTTGTGTAAGTGACGGACTCACGCAGAGAAATCTGTTGTCCCATTTACAAAGTTACCATCACCTGAACGTAAAATCCAACAAGTTCATGGATAAGCAATTTTTAATGTTCCTGATTATTCTGAGCCTACCATATTTTTTCTTTTTTTTTTTTTTTTTTTTTTTAACAATCAGAGGATTCTTCGCTTAGCTGCTAATGTAGGTAGTTTTAGCCATATACTTAAAAAAGTTAACCGAGTCTTATAAATCTGACCTGTTGCTTTGGTAACAGCGCTACTCAAACACTTTCTATGCAAATATCTTCACTTGCAGGTCTGAATGTATTCTTGGGAAACAGTTACTAATTTTATTGTTTGGATTCAAGTATTCTGGCAAACAATATAGTCATTAAAGGATCAGTCTGGTGTTTTAGATTTTTTCTTCTTGATTATATATAATCTCCATTTACCATTGGTACTCCAATGAACAGTGAAAATGTTGAGATTTTTAATTTTCAAAGTTTAACCTTAAGAACAGCAAACTTCGTAGCACAAAAGACAATTAAATTCACATAATCTTCATCCCACTGATAATGTTTGTTTTAGGAAATATTGTGGATGTTTCTGCCAAAAACTTCTCATCAAATCAACCCGTTCTTTAAATTGTATTGCCTCTTACTGATAAATTTAGACTAAATGAAGATGGGCACAGTGCTCATTGTGAGGGGGTTGAATGTGATTTGCAGAAAACAAAACAAACACCAGTATGGTCCATTACCTTAACAATGTTTTTCTTGCCTTCAAAAGCCAATAGCAAGTTCAACTGAAGCGAAATCTATATACAGTAGATGAACATGGAGAAGGGGTTTAAAAACAAAACACAGAAGAGCACAGTTAACAGCTTAATATCCATTTCTACAATCATACCATCCAAATAGTTTATTTTTATATTGTTAGCCAACTTAATCTCAGCATCCACATGTATTTTTATAACAGTTTGCCATTGTGAAGGCGAACATCTAAACTCCGTCTTGGAACAACAGACTAAGTACCCCGGCTAGCAAGTTTGTTTTGTCCTCTTTTGGTTTTATTCATAATTCCCAACTCTACATTCGTATGTGTGTATATATACACAATCCTTCTTCCATTTTCTAATGCAGCTTCACAGTAAACCAAGCCAATATTGTTTTGTTAAGTGCCAAGCAACAGCTGAGACAGGTGGTGAGCAGTGACAGTAGCAATCTATTCTTTATTACCACTCTGTTTTCCTCTCCTTCACCGTCACCGTCTGCAGAGTGTGATACATAACTCTTTTGTGTGCCGCTCACGCACAGCTCATGGTTTGTTTATTGTGATGTGAAACTTTTATCCCAGTGAAGGGATTTTTTTTTTTTCCTTCTGCCTCCTTCAAAACTATACGGTAGTAAGAGTCAGTGTTGGGGGTAATGCATTACTAAATAACACTGTAGTCACATTACTTTTTCCACTAACAAAATAGTTTAACATTGCTATTTAAGTTTTGGTAATCATATAACAGTTAACTAGTGGAAATGTTGTTACTTGTGTTAAATACTGAATTTCAATTATTCCTTGATGCTTTTTTTGACTGACTTGTTTTGATATAAATATTAAATATATGCATGCAGGCATGAACCATTGCCTAGCAGCAGCTGCTGAGAGCAGATGACAGAAAAGTGCTATGATGGGTGGCTCAGAAGTGGAGACAACTCTTTTTATTTCTTCGAATTTACTGAAAGGAAATATAAAAAACGTGACCCTGTTAGATCCTGGTCGGACATTACTGTTCACCGCTGAGATCTCCAAGAGCAATCTGGTTGCTAAATAAAGCACCAACAGTTTTACTGTGTCCATCCATATACTTGACATTTTAGTACAGATCTGAGTCGATTTTAGGAAACAACTCACAAATAGTGCTAGTTAATTTGCTTTCATAATCAAAGTTAGGGATGCACGATATTGGACATTTGCTTATATCCAAATGACGATATTTTGGCTGACGCTGATATATGCACGTCTTTTAATTACATGAAGCATTGCCCTTAATGGCAAAATATATTAATATGCTTATCTTATTGTAATGGCCCTCTGGCAGATGCGGACAAACAATGCTTTTCACATTTAGTGGAGAAAATAAGGAAACTACTTTGTCAACATTTGTGTTGCGTTTGCATAATTAAAGCATAATCTTACAGAGTGCTATAGTAATGAGTCCTAAAACCTGGAAATGAGTTGGCATTTGAGCACTGCTGGTTCCCTCATCTCAAAGCCTGTGAGGTTTTTGAATTGGTTTTAATGAGGTCTGTGGTTAACACAGGCTTAAGTTATTTATTTCGTTCTACAAGACAAAATGCAAATTATTACAACTCTAACTTTATAATTTATACATTGATCAAGTGACAGAAAACTTGTATATAATTGTGAAGTATGATGCTTAGTGGAGGTGATGTTTAAGTCATACAATGGCAGGTAAGTCTCTTTATAGCATTAACATTAGCTTTTTACTTTTAGATTTAATTTAGGCTTCAAAAGTCAGTGGTGTTAATCTGAGAAGATCATCTCTGTGTAAGTATCGCAAATTTAAATTTCCCACAGATCTTATTTTAGGTGTTAATCCAATATCCAATTAAAAAATACCACAGGCTTTTTGTCAAGGCGACCAGGGTGATGCTAACTTCCAGGTTAACCTACAAAAATAAATGATCCCTACACCACTCTGTTGGCCTGTCATATTTGTAGAAATGTTCATTTTGGGCCAATGTGATATTTAATTTTAAGATAACAATGATGTGTCGATATGGTTGTGCATTGCTATTCAGATTAATCTCACTTCTAGAAAAGAACTGTGTTAAAAAGTCAGTCTCCTTCTTCCTTTTGGCAACCTGCTGCTCATGAAAAAAGACTTGTTAATCGCACAATTCATGCTGAATGCTCTGTCGACTCTCAATGTACACATGGCACTTGCCTTGAATGTGAAGGTACAGGTGGGCTTCCACCATCTCCACAGAAAGAGCCATGGTTGCTTTGGCATGTAAACTACTTATCTGAACAGTTTCAGATCTGTAAAAGTGCCTGTGGGGTTGGCTCATTGGAGAGCGTTCAAGAAATGGCAACTTGAATCCTATTTTAAGTTTCTCTTTGAGCTAAAACCAGGGAACACATTTGGTCTTAACTTCAAAACTAAGGAAAAGATGCTTTCAGCATGTAGAGTTCAACGCTCTCTTGTACAACTGAAGAGTTTGTAATGTTTTGTATGCCGCATTTTTTTTATTATTGACAAATAAAAACTTTAAGAAACATTTCTGAACACATGACTGCTTTGTTACATTGCTTACTGTCAGTGGCTTAGTTAGCGTAGAGAGCATGAAGACATTTACAGACCGAACAAGAAAGAACAGCAGAACAAAACACTGACAAACATTTTTGATTTTAAGCAGTTAGCTTTCAGTCATTAACATAAAAAAATTGAAATACAGGCATCAAAACTGATCAATTGTCAAAATGACTTCTGTAGCCGTATGTTGTAGATGGAGTTTGACGTACTACATACGCCAAGATGGAGGCATTTCATCTTCTCTTGATTACTTTGGTGGGGTTGTACCTAAACACACACACAAAAAAAGATGTTATCTCACAGGTCAGTCCATGTTGGGGAGGGCTTTTAACATTCCTCATGGATCATTCCTCAATGTCCTTAGAGGCATTTTGAACAAACAATAAAAACTGTCCAAATTGAGCGCTGTAAAACATGGACAGTGTTTGAACAGCTTAAAGCAAACAGCCTTCCTATAAACCACGTCTGGAAACTTCGTTTAGGTCTACCAAAAAAATAGCGGATTGTTTTCTTAGTGGCAGAGTCCGTTCCCCGGCTACGCATGACTGACTGAGCATGACTTGGTGATCAAACAGCTCAGCCTTGACACACACACACACACACACACACACACACACAAAATCAATCTCAGACTGTCTCTTTTCTGCTTAGTCAAAGAAAACACGGCAGAGGCGGCAGCGCCAGCTTACATCACCGCTGTTCCCCTGGCAACCGCTGTGACGAAAGAATTACTACGTTCCGATTGGTTCAACTGGAGCTACAGAGGCCCCATATCCATAAGTCCCTGATAATTATGTTGTCTGTACCCGATTCCAATAACTGAGGCTGCACAGACAGAGTTTTTCATGACCTTGACTGAATATATACAAAGTAGGGGGCCATGCAAGTCTAATGCAAATTTAGGGCTTCATTTACCCATATTTCAATGTCCAAAAGCAAAACAGACCTCTTTCGCTTGAATATGAACATTCAACACTCAACAGCGGAAAGTACTGCAGCTCTTTCTAGACTGAGGTCAGCTGACAAACAGACAAAAGGGGAAACATTTATACGTGTGGCCAAACAACAAACACAAAAAGAGGGTCAGAGTAAAGCAATATATTACATCAATCCCGAGCAGGTCACAGGGGGAAGTGAATAATGTTGATCATCTCCTTACAATGCACTGTTCTGCTAAGAAACCCTGGGACCTGGCACGTGAATGATGTTTGACAGAGGGGACGCAGGATGTGCCCAAACAAGTGGGATCCACAGAGGCCCCCCCCCCACGGTAGATCAGACTTGTCTCTGACCTGTCGAGGCATGGACACAGGACCCCCTGAGCGCGTCCTGTGGTGTCTGGCACCAAGGCGTAAATCCTTTGATAACTGTGGGCTGCAAGGTAAGGCCTCAGTGGATTGGACTTCTCCGGCACGTCTCATGAATGTTACATTGGATTGGGATCTGGGGAATTTGGAGGCTAGGTTGATGCTTTGAACTCTTTTTCATGTTCCTCAGTTTTTGTGGTGTGTTGCTGGCAACAGACTTAAAGGTATCACTATGAAATAAATGCTGGTCACAAAATGTAATGAATATGGAATAATAAATCCATCAGTGGTTAGACTGATTTCCTATAAACCTCGCTATCACTATATCTGCCACCGGGCACGTAGTCAACTGCGAAAAGGAAGATTAATCCATTTCTATTATAAACTAAGTGATTGAATTAAATCACTTTCTGTCCTTTGTTGTTGGGTTACTTTGAGGAAAAGGAAAGAAAAAGATCCAGTTATCTTTGCAATAGCAGCACCAATAATTATACAAATTGGAAACTACAGGGGGGAAAAGTTGTCTGTTGCCACTTTAACTGTATATAGTTTCTCCGTTTAAACCACCACGCTGTTTCATTATATAAAATTTTAATGTACTGTAATGTAATGTGTTTTAATGTACCTTAGTGAAGAAAATACAAATAAATTGATGTTCCTTTTGGCATTTGATATTCAATCAGTTAGAAAATAATCATTTTATGATTTTTTAAAGATTTTTATTTTTTTAAAGATGCATACAAATGATTTTTTCTCTTTGACTTCACATCCACAGTTTCATTGTATTGCTGCATTTCGACTGCTCGTTCACTGAAAGCACACCATGCTGCTGCCATGTTGGTGTTATCTCTCTTTGGGTTTTTTTCAGGTCGACCATATTTTGGATCCGGTCAAACTATGGGGTTCAACAAGGTCTTCACAGATCAAATTCAGAGGGTCCAACATTTTGGACACATACAGACCTCTACTGATGAGTTCTGATGAACTCTTACCCAGACCTATTCTACCATGTGTCAGCCATGCTGAAGAGTCCTTTCTTTTTCAGGACACGGGTACCAAAATGATAAAGAAGCTAAAGCAACAAGAACAACAACTCATTCCTAATGATCAATAAAATAAAAATGATATATGAAGGATCAGCTGTTCTCCTAATGACAAAACACAGGTAAGATGAAACTCAACCAATGCACATGTGAAAAGTCTTGACATATCAGCAACCCACCTTTTCAGGAAGCTGTGAAGGGTTAACAGAGTTAAGACTACACATCTAACAGAAAATGAGGTCTAGTTTCTCACCTAAAGAGGTCATCTCCTACAGCTTCATCCCTCTTGCTCTGACGCTCCGCCTGAAACGAACACAGGCTCAAATCATGAATGCGAGGCTCAGACACTTCACAGACAGATAAGAGAGACAGAGTGAAAAGTAAGTACCTCCACCGCATCTTTCAGCCATTCATCCAGATCAGAGTTCTTGCCCCTGTTGTGAACCAGCAGAGCCGACCCTCCTATGACGACTGAGCCTCTTGCACCTGGAACGGAGAGCTGTCACATGCACACAAGCAAATGTGATGAAAATACAAAAATAATTATCTTTAATTAGAGCATACATGATCATCTGTTAAAGGCATGGCCCAGGGTTTTTGAAGTGGGGTTATATGAGGGACTTATCCATAGTCAGTGTATTACCCATAGTACATGGCAGTCAACGCAACCCATTTGGAGAGGCGGCAGGAGTGCCGGTGTAGGAAGCTGATGTACTGCCGTGGATGGGGGCAGCAGCAGTGTTTGCTATATTTAGAATATTTTCACAGCTTTGTCTTGCTGACAAACAGCTCTTTCTGACGGGGGACAGAAGCTTTTATATTGCCGTCTCGAAAACTGCCAGACTCCTTTGACGAAAACAGTAATTTACCTCACAGAAGGAAAGAGCGTCTGGTCTGCAGCTGCCTCGATCAGTTAGTTTCTTCGTGTTATTGTGTGAGTTCTGTGACTACGACAAACCGAAACAAGAAAATCACACAAGAACGCAAACAAACTAACTGATCAAGGCAGTGGTTGACCAGCAACTTGCATGTTCTTCATGGTAAAATTACTGTTTTCTCAAACAAGTCTGATGTCTCTGAAGAGAGCACAGATGGATGTAACAGCTGCAGTTTCTAGTCGGAAAGGGCTGTCTGGCACTAAGGTAAAGAGGTGAGAATATTCTAAACATAGCATACACTTAAAGTGATATTGACTTTTTCTTTTTAGGTGTCATAAATGTGTTTTTGCAGCTGCTGCCCTCCTCCACAGCAGTATATCGCTTAGCTTCCTACACCAGGACTCCTGAAATTTCTACTCTTTTCTACATAATACCTTGACTCTGTTCCTCATACAACCTCACCCAAACTAAACTTTTAAACTAACTCAAATTTAGACATAATGGAACATTTATAAGAACTACTTAGTTACTTACTGGTGTGCTTAGAGGTGAAAATACATAATTTAATAGATAAAAATATGCTTTTATCCGTGGTTTTATCGATAAAGTGTAAAAAAAATCCAATTCTCAGCTTTTTAATTTTAATCATCCACTTGAGTCACACAGGCTATGTGGGCGTCCTACAAGGTCAACTTCACAACTCATTAATAATCTGTGAAAGCAACAGTGAGAGTTTTTGAAGCGATCAATCTCGTAGACATCAAATCTATCCATGGATGAATGGATATTTTGCCTTTTTAAATCTCATGGAACTTTTGACTGTTGCAAGTTGCGACTAACAATAGTTGAATAAGCTGTTTCTCTTTAGTGGAGGACAAAATATTTAGACTACATCTTTTAGCATTCAGTGTAAACTGCATCGTAGTCTGACCTTGCGGAAACACTTGAAGTTCTTCCCGTTGCTGATGTTCTGTGTTTTGGCTTTGGGAGCAGCAGTCACAGTGAGAGATCGAAACTCCACTGTCACCAGCTTCTGAGGAAGGTCTTCATCAATATTTGACTCCTGCAAAGAGCACATTGAGAATTAAACTTTTGTCTGGTAGATGGATAATATTCTTTCTAGCACAGATTAATGTTCAAAGAAGATACAATTTATTGATTTAAACCATAATAACATGGTGCTCAGGCAGTTAGTATATTTTGCTCCCTAATAGTGGTTTCTTAAGGCCAATTCCAATAGAAATATTTTAGAATTGAAGAATTTGATAACATGCTTGCTTTTTAAGTAAATTCACAACATAAATAATGATTTTGAGAAGGATCTCTTGAATTTGGTACTCAAAGAACTGTCACAATATGTACTGAGTGAGACAATTTACAGTTAATCTCATTTCTAAATTATCTCAAAAATATCCTCTCTCTCTCTCTCTCTCTCAATATATCTATCTGATACACATACACACAGAAACAATATCTATGGTGAACTTTCAATATTGATACTAATAATGTTTTGAACTTGCATAATCCCTGCAGTATCAGGAGTACAAAAGTATGCTGAGAATAGTAAGTGTGTTTACTGACATTGAAGCATTCAAAGCTTTCTCGAGTTTTAAAACCACTGAAAGCCAGAAAGATTCATTCTTACAAATAAGTAAGACTAAAAAAAGGCATTTAGGTATAGTGAGAAAATTAAGCTTATTCAAAGGGAGAAAGAGAGTCAAAACTGTAACATTATGAGCTTTTTCACAGGATTTACCTGGACCTCCTGCTTGATTTTGACGGGCTTCAGAGGGGTCTTAGTCTCTTCTTTAGGCTGGCAAATATCTACTTCTAGTAGTTCTAAATCCTATAAAAATAGAACAAAGGGGCAATAATAGTGAAACATAATGATCATAAACACGAGATGAAAGTGATTTGTGTGCTCTGGACAGTTTCAGTTTTTAATTTCCTCTCTTGACATTGCTGGATGAGCAAATATCAACAAACTGACCTCGTCATCCTCAAATGGATCGAGGTTTTTACTCCTGCTGGCAGATGACACTTGTGGACGTTTGCTGGACTCACTGTAAGTTGACCCATATTCCAAATCATTCTCCGGCTCTTTCTTGACGGAGACAACGTGCTGTACAGATGTTTTGCTTTGGTTCCTATGGGAAGTCGACTCTTTTTCCAGGCCCACCTGTGACCATTTGTTGGTCACATTTTCTTCTAGTTGGACCCGCTGCCTCTTGCTTGAAGACGATGCTTCCACATTACTTAAACCTTGTTTTATTGGCTGTGCTTTATAATCTGAGGGCTGCTCATCAAAGCAGTCAAAATCCTCAGACATGATGGACTCCAGTTCATCAATCTGAATCTCTGCTTCCATCTCCTTCCTCTTTCTGCTCCGTTGCTCCTCCTGGACAGGGTGGGAGACCCTGTCTGACTTAGCCTCAGACCGTCGCTCAAAAAGATCGACTGCTGAGCCCAGTGGAGTCTGGGATGTTGCTGCAGGGACTCTGTCTGGATGCAAGTTTTTGTCTTTAAACGTGGCTGAGGTGTTCAGTGCCTGTTCGCTGATGGATGATTCAAGCAGAGGCCGTTTTGGCTCAGACATGACAGCAAAGGGGTCGTCGTCCAAAGGCCTTGATGAAAGAAGACAGGTAAGAATGGTGTTTTGGACAAAACAACAAAGTTTCTCCCGAAAACATGTTTTGAATTAAATATGTAATTTTTCTTATAGTTTGTGAGTGCCATATTACATTTTCCCAGCATGCCCACAGCTATTCTACTCTACTGTAGTATCATTGTTCTCTTTTCATTTCACTATGATTTGAGTGTGAGAACACACAGCTGAGTAAATGATCCATTCATCTTGTCCCAGGAAGCTTATATGTATTATTTATGATTCTCTGACATAGCTGTTGTACAGGCAAAAACACCATTGTGGTCAGTGAGTGAGAGGAAACAGGAAACATTTTTTTTCATCTCTCTCTTTTACTTAGAAGCTGCCATATTCATACAGGGAGAAAAATTAATGTGCAGCATTAGTTGCAAAATACATGGATTATTGTCATAAATTAAGATAAACAAGCTCTGCAATAAATGTTTTAAGTAATTAAGTGTGTGGGTGTTTAAAATGTTTTTGTCATCTTGTGAAAATGTATTTATTTTACTTGTGTAAAATGTAATAATTCAACAATGTAGTTTCGGCAATGATGTAACTTAAACTTTCATGTCAATAAAACTTATTTGAATTTGAAATTTGAATCTGGGTCCTGTTTACCGTTTCTTGTTGACTGGTTGAAAGAAATTGGTCAGAGTTGACTGTTTCTGAGGGGAAGCTTGTGGCGAGGCCCTCGGTTTCTGAGGAGACGGCTGCTTCCATGGGAACGTTTTTGGGCCACCATTGGTTGTGCGAAATGGTGGCTGGGACCTCAAACCATTACTGCCTCCACCTGAAGCTGGAAACACATTGAACAGGCATTCAGCTCATAATTAAACATTGTGGGAAGTAAGCTTACTTGTTGAGAGCTAGATTAGATGATTGATACCCCTCTCTAGACTAGACACAGGGGGAACAGCTAGCCTGGCTCTGGCTGCCTACCAGCACCTCTACAACTCACCAATTAACATGTTATATAAAGCAAGTTACTGAATACGTATATTTCATACAATGTTGAATTGTAACAAGCGACTAGACCACACAGAAATATGTCACAATTAAATCTGAAAAATGGAGCCAGACACAATGTAGGCATGCACATATCAAATAT
The DNA here is from genome assembly GCF_904848185.1 of Acanthopagrus latus. Classification (NCBI taxonomy): domain Eukaryota; kingdom Metazoa; phylum Chordata; class Actinopteri; order Spariformes; family Sparidae; genus Acanthopagrus; species Acanthopagrus latus. The sequence continues at coordinate 18,007,722 of NC_051055.1, forward strand.
ACCAGATTGGTAGTGGCACAAATACTGTAACTTAATTTACAGGACAGGTATGAGATCGATGTCAAACAGCACTGGTTTGAATCGGTATCAGGATGAAGAAACAATCAATAATGCAGCTACCTGCCAGTCTGGACGCTGTATTCCTCCTCTCAGAGTCGGTGTTCTCTACAGTGTTGAACGATGACCTCATTGTATCGGCCACGACGCACTGAGCGGCCGTCTTCTGAGCCTCAGGTTTGGGTCCACGAAGCTGACTGGTGGTCTGGTTTTGCTTCTTCTCAGGAGTCTCCCCTACCGCCGTCATCCCTGAGACTTCCCTCAGCTCTGTCCTGATAAATAAGTATGATTATAAATTTAGACAAACAGAAAAATGTCAAGTTTGGAGAGCTTTAGCACATAATGGATGCATGTCTGTGAGCGCTTGTCGGTACCCCTGCGACTGCTCCGTGTTGACAGCGTAAGCTGTGATGTTCTGAGATGCTGCAGGTAGAGCTGTCTCGTTAACCGCCAGACTCTCTGACAGCGAAGCACTCGGTATTCTGGGATTCACTTTGGGTGCCGACTCTAAACCAGAAACAAAGATAAAGACAAATCAAAGAAAAATGTTGACCGAAGAAAAATAAAGATAAAAACAGCAATCGGTGCTTTTCTGTGTGGTCACCCACGTGAGTCTGCTGTTGAACTGGATGGATTGCAGTAATGGTCACATGAAGCATAGATGGCAGCCAAACCAATCTCAGACTCTGTGATTACTCGAAGGCCCTTTCTGTGTCAGGAGGGGAAAGGAGTTTTAAGTGTTCAATTACTGCACTGACAAGTAAACTGCCAAAACAAACTCAAGCTGCTTTTTCTGGAAGAAAACAGGAGTTTGTGCAAACCTTTGAACAATGTTCTGCACGGACTTTGCCCACTCTGCGGTGGAAGAGGGAAGCAAGGCTTGGGAGCTGCCTGTTGTTACATCGATCACACAGCTCTGTGGAGACTCCAGCAGGTCCCGGGGCAGAGAGCCCTCCTCCAGCAGCTGACTCCTGCCACCTCCAAAACCCACTGCTGCACTCAGACGCTTCAGCTGCGAGCAACACAGAAGAGCAGCAATTACGCAACCATGACTGTTTATCTGTGCAGCAGGTCCAGTTGAAGCTGAGGACATACATGTTTTATTTGCTGTAAAAGCATTTGTTTCAGATGACATTCTGTTCTAGTGTTTAGTAAAAACACACCAGTAAAATTCTGAAATTGTTAGTCAATTAATCACTCAGTCGATCGATTGCTTGGTTGGTTATTGTTAATAATAAATAGATTTTTTCTAAGTGATCAGATTATGTAAAAATATAACAAACAAAACTGGTGCCCTGTAAAATGTAATGGACATTATTGTCTAGAGCAGAGACAGCAAGTCAGATACATTTAGAGCTGATTAATAAATCAATTTCTACTTTTTCATAAACTAAATGATTCATTCAGAAAATATCTCATCTAAAGGGAAAACAATCATTAGTTTTCAGCTCTTGTGAAAACCAGGAAGAGAGCAGTGAGTCTCCCTGAGGATGTCCAGACTGCTGACTGCCTGGCAACCGATGCTCACCTGACAAACACGAAGCTGGAAGATCATATTACTCCTCACAAAGAAAACAAGCACTAAAACCTAAAGGCCTGGATGGGAGGGGCAAGACATACCTCTTAGATATATCAGTTATAGTGGACTATAACTATAGTATCTCCCCATCAGATGACTGATTTCAGACCCCTCTAAATACAATACATGGACCAGAACAGTTTTGGGACCTTCATCAGATGGTCAAAATCTTTTACACTACAAATAGTTGTATTACTTCAACTTAATTATTTTCTTAGAATATTTTGTAATTCATTGTGCCTGTATTTTCAATATGCTATTGTACATTGGAGTGGATTATTGCTGTTACTGTGATGTTTTTTTTTTATGCTGTATTTATTTGATACTTGAATATAATGTGTACAAACGTTTAAAGCTCTTACAATTAATCAATCAGTAGTTAATTACTAGTCAATTATTAAATTATATCGCCACCGATTTGGAAAAAAAACCTGAATTGATTTGTGTAATCTTTTAAGAATAGAAAAAAAATCTATTTTTCCAGCTTCTTTAGTGTTAATATTTTCTGATTTCTTTACTCCTCTATGACAGCAAACTGAATATCTTCATGTTGTGACAACACAACACATCTGAAGATGTCATCTTAAGCTTTTTTCCATCATTTTCTGTCATTTTATAGATAAAACAATTAATCAATTCATGGAGAAAGTGAGAGATTAATTGACAATGAAAATAATCATCATTGGCAGAGCTTTTACACATGCTATTGTACCGTGATCTGGACCAATTATTCTAATTATTTCATCATTTTGTTTGTTTACATATGTATTTATTTTTGGAGGGGATATTTATGTTGTAATTGTATGTAATGTAAATACTTTGTTGATGAAAACTTAATTAAGAAAGGGCAACTAAACAGCTCAAACCAAGTTTCTCTGACTCTGATGTGTTATCCTTGACTGACTAGCGACAATATTTACAGACCAATCAACTCATCACCTGACGTCCGACTTTTTGCTGACTAGGTTGTTTGCAGACCATCTAAACGATATCATGTTATCACACACTCATAGGTAGACGTACCTGTTTGGCACCAAGGAATACGAAGGTCTTTCCAGAGAAAAGCTGTTTACGAGCTGGAATCGCTCCAACGTTAACATCCTTTTTACTCAAGCTGGGCTCATCAATCTCAGGGACGAAACTTAAAAACAATGAACAACACAGATGGGGTGATGTTTGATCAGCTCAGCCTCAGCGTGAATGTACAAACATAAAGACAGACTATACGGTACCTCTCAGCTTTAGGAGGAGCTAACTTCTGCCGAGCGGCTTTGCTGAGCTCTGAGAAGAACTCTGGCTTCACGATGGGACGACAGCACAGCAGAGCACAAATTGTCTAATTAGGCAAAACAGAAAGCACATCATCACATCATCAGGTGCAAACATATCACAAGTGCTGACAAAGATATTAAGTCTGGTCCTGACCTTGATGGTGACTTTAACAGTGGGCATGACCAGGTGGGTGCACTCCTGAGTCCAGCTGTTAACCAGCTTTCCACCCAAAGCTGACAGAGCCTGAGTGAGCGAGGCCTTGCCATCGTTGTCCAAACATGACGAACAAACCACTGGCTTCTGATGGTCCACGCTGAGATAAAGCAATGAAGCATGTTGCAATAAATGTAATTCGCGCAAACTTTAAGTTACATTAAGCATTCTCTGAGTTTGGGGTGAAATTAAACTGGTTAAGTACAATTAAAGTGTAAAACAAAGTCATGGTTCAGTAATATGAAGCACAACTAATCAGGTCTTTTTTCAGTTACTTACCTGAATTTGCTATCAAAAACCCCAAATGTGACTTTGTCCCCTGACTTCAGGTTCACTGTTGTGTTCTCTTTCAAGCGCTGGCTGTTGACGGACGTACCGTACTTGGAGGTGTCTTTCAGAGTCAGTGTCTAGAAACAAATTTAATAAACAGAACTCATGAAACCGTCAAACAAACCATTGTACATTATTCTGTTCAATTATTCACGGCATAATGAGAGACCCAAACTTTAAATTTAAGGTCTTAGATCGAGGTGTATTCCTAAACTCAGAAAATTGATCAAACTATAAATGTAGGAACAAATTGGGACTTGTTCCTAACCTTGTATACATGCAAAAATGCAGATTTTCAAGCATGAACAGATATTAGCTACAGAGATATAGAGAATTACTTTTAGACACTCTCAAAGTAAAGTAGGGTTAGGCATGAATTGATTCCAAAAAAGTAATCCCTGATAAATATCAACTATAAGGGTTTGGTGATATTTTAAATATGCACTGCATTACAATATCACTGTTATAATGTTTCACCACCGCAACTGTATTGCTGGTCTCCTGTAAGTCTCTTAAGGTAAACCTGTATGTGCCTGACAAAATAAATAACATCTAACTATCCACAAGAGATATTAAAATATCTGAGAAGTCCATTATGTACAACTGGACTGACAACAATTGAGTATTTTGTGTCAGGTTTAGTTATGTTGGACTGGTGCAACAGCACCATCTTCTGTTCAGAAGTGTCATCATACAGGCAAATTCTCCAAATGACATTACTCGTCTTGGCACGTCATTAGGAGGGTAAAGTGATATGTTCAAATATATTTACTGTACATACTGTGTGCACTGTAACTCTTGTGTGAGAAAACTAAGACTTGCATGGTAACAGAAAGTGATAACAATTCTGTTTTCACCATTTCCTCTTACTAGGTCATTGTTGATTATCAGTATTTATTTCAAAGCCTTCACATCATCAGGATGTGGTCCTGTTCAAACACAGGAGGTGAAGAGTTATTGCTTGATGTGTTGATGGATGATGGATGGTTGGCTTGTTAAGTTTGTCTTTAGTCATGAGCCTTTACACATGCGCGCACACACACACACCTTGAGCAAATTTTATGGATGTTTTGTGTTTGTGTTTACCTAACTCCACTGTACCCAAGCTTCTACTTTCAAGCCTAAAAGAGGTCAGTGTCTGGAAGCATTTCTCTGAAATCTCAGAACCAAGTGGAGACAGACCCGCCCTTGGGGATCCTTTGTGGAAACAGTGTCACAGCTCTTGACAATCGGATTTGGTTATCTTTTTTAACATTAATGTACTATCTTGCATAAAGGTTGAACTTCAGCTCACAACGTGGTTGGTAGAAGTTTCTCTTTGCATCTTGACATAAAGTCCAGCTACAGTGACATGTGGTCTTCTGTATGTTCATATTTATTCATTTAACTGTTCAATAACATGTGGAATGACACAATATAAATACTACTGGTTGTTGAGCTTCACATAATCATGAAAATACAGTAGCTCTTACATGTAAGATACTATTCACATGATGGGATCAATTATTTGTTTCTGATGAACACATTAATTGAATTAAATAGCGAACTATGTGCTGTATGATAACTCTTCCTCTCACCTGGTCGGTAGCAGTGAAATGAGCGTGAGCCCTGCTGATGGACTGGTCATTGGGAAGGAGGATATCACAGTTCTTGCGCCCCACCACGTAGTCTTTACTGGAGAGCAGATAGTGGGTCTCACCTGTGTGTGACAGGAGGACATGTAAATTCACGAACACACAACCAAACTGTGGTTTTACAAATGTATCGACTAAAATGACAACATTAAAATTAATAATTCTTAAATTAAGTTTATGTGACTGTTTTTTTTTTTTTTATGTATGCCAAATCAGATCCTCTTTCCATAAGTCTATTTCACATTAGACCTGACCAATATATCAAACTACTGAGTGTGATATTTATTAAGTTCACACATTTAATCTAAATCAGGAATGAATGAACAAACACATTATTTTGTGGCAGCTTGGTTAGTGTTTGTTATTAAAGCATCAAAGCCCAATTGGCTCCCAATGGTCTGGAGCTCTACAGGTCCAAGTTTAAACCCCTTATGTTCAGGAAAAGAAAATATAAACACTGAAAGACAACATTCAATTTATAAATAACTGTTGCAGAGATGCAGACATTGTGGTAATTTTAAGTTGGGTGACTTGCAGTGTGAAAGCAATGTATCCAATTGTATTTTATATTTTGGGGAATAAGAAAACAATAAAGCATTACTGCTGGTTTCAGCTTGATTAAACAAGATAAAAGAAACTTCTCATATTCTAAGAGTAGCAGTGCTCTAACAGTAGGAGTGCAAACCAATGATTAGGTTCATCGTCCATTAACTATTTGATAATGAAAGGTGTCCAAAGTCCAAGGTGACACCTTCAAATGTCCACAAGCCAAATGTATCCAGTTTACAGCTGTAGAGGAAGAGAAACATTCACTTCCGCACACTGGAGATGCCGGAAATGGAGAATTTAAGACTCTTTTTTTTTTTTTTTTTAAATTACAGATTATCCCAATAGTTGTCAATTCATTTTGTGTGGACATATAAAACTAACTCTATGGATTAAAACTGAGCAAACATCATATCACTGCGACTGACTGATAATTCATGAAGATAACATGTCCTGCACTTAAGTTTCGATTGTATACTTGCATTTATCTAACTGAATACGCAATACAATGTGGAGATACTAAATATGAAAGTAACTAGTGTTCCCTGTGAAGGGAAAGCAAATATAAATGTACTATTTTTGCAACAATCCATCATCCACTGGCATGTTTAGGAAACATTCAGCTGTTCATGTGTCTTTGCTATAACAACGAAAACACATCCACAGCTTGTACATGAACTAAATGAAACTAATGACAAAAGTTCATCAGACATTAAGTCTTCACCCAAAAACACATTAGTAATGTTAATTGACATTTCGTCAACAAAGCCATAAACCCTTCATATATACAGTCTAAACCAAATCTTGGCAAACAGCTCATCTAACTGGATCAAGGCGTCAACTTTAACTCGCTAGCTGTGTTTTAAGCTAGCATCAAAATGTCAACAGCGAAGAAGTTACCTCCAGGCTGCAGCGGTGTCAGTATCCACATTTTATTGCTTTGTGTTGCCTTTTCAGTAATTAAAAGTATCAACGAATCAGGGGAAACGCAACATTTTGCAGCTACAAGTGCATTTAAAGCAAATCAACAGTGAGGACACTCACAACGCGCCACTCTATGACGTCAAAACCATGCGACACTGCTTTCTTTTCAAAATAAAAGTCACGGTAAAGTGAGGTTTATTTTGGTGGAAATACTTATACTGTATCTCACAATGATAAGTATATAAATACTCTCGTGCACTTGCACGAGAGTATTTATATTCTGCGGTACTGTTACAGTTAGTAAACTACTGATGTTCTTACCCATAGATGCATCATAAAACATCCAGTTCAGACATCCAGTTCATTTGCACTATGTAGTTTTGGGGAAGACATTCATTGAATTATTTTTTATGCGTGAGTAAACAAACCCTCTTTGTTTTCATGACTGAATAAACAAACTGACCTTGAAGGACAACACAATTTCATACCGTTTTACTTTGTATATATGTGGTGGATCCTGCCACCTTTCTAGCCTCAAACAGTGTTCTGGGGACCTTATTCTAATAATGATAATAATAATGATTTTAACAAGGCACTTTTTAAGTAGAACAACAGAACAAAAACATGAATAGTATTTATGATGGCGATGGAGATCTGGCGATATTATTTCACATATTACTCAACTGAAGAGCAAGCAAGCCTTAGAAATCAAAATATAATAAGACTACTACATACCGGATAACATATTCAACAAAACCAGAAATAACACATACATTTTTATTTAATCTTAAAACATCGACCAGAAACAATCCAGACATTCAGACAGAGTCCTCAACAGCACACACTGACAGCACAACTTTAAACTGTGAAATCGTACATATAAACAGAACGGACAGATAATTCCTCTGCTACTTGGAGATTTAGTTATAAAATTCACTACAGCTTAGTCTCTCATGATAGAATAAACCTGGTGTCTGAATCACAAATTTAACATCACATATTGTTATATTGCTATAATTTCATTAACTGCTAAACTCAAAATAAAGGATCATTGTCAGAAATCCACGGCTGGCCTGCAGCTGGTCTGAGACGACCTCGTCCCCAGAGGCAGGGTAGTTTATGATTGACTCTCATCACCGCGACACTCGTGCAGGAGTCTGGTTTACGGATGATCTCGCACCAGTCCGGATAGTCCACAGGTTTAGATTCTCTGTGGGAAAGACCAGAGTAAGAGTAAGTGTAATACATCCGCATAAGTTTAGTTTTTTTTTTTTTTGGTTGGGAATTTGATTTTACAACAAACTCACTGATCACAGCACCCGACTCCAAAAGGCTCCATGCAGACACACTGGTAACAGTCACTGGTTATCCAGCTCTCTCCTATCCCGTACATCTGCCCCTTGTGTTCACAGCTCCCTGGAAATACAAAAAAGTACTTATTGTGGCATACACAGCAGTTGACAAAGCACTCAAGACAAGTAAAATTCCTGCACTGTACAGAATTATCCTTATAATTCAACGTATATGCTACAAATGTGTACATGTTATATTATATTTTCACTGTTACTGATGCATAAAGCAGCATTTAAATGTAAATGTTGCAGCAGGTCTGATGTATTTATTTACTTTACATAGCATGATTTATAACTGGAAGATATATACAATATGTATATATTGTTGTTGTGATTTTAGACTATATATCATCTTAAATTTGTGGATATCGTGACTTTATCATATGACACAAGTGTTAGTCATTTTACAGGCTGCATTACAGTAAAGGGATAACGTTTTCTGAACGGCTCTACTCATTAGATATTCAAATTACAGAAGATTGATTATTGTTAATTTTTTATGAAAGTATTGATTGTCATCCAAACAATATTCCTGCAGTGTTGACATTGAGGTGTTTATCGTATAGGTGTCAAACTACATAAACTGTTCACATGTTATGGATGAAAAATGTGACTTACTGAAGTAACTGTAACTGTCAAATAAATGTAGTGAGGTAAAATGTATTTCAAAGTATTTCGTAAGTACTTCAAAAATGGCGTTAAATTATGTTGTAGCACTGGAAATGTGATGGGACCGGTGATTTGCTCTCACACAAATCCTTTATACACACACTGTACCTTTCGTGTTGAAGAAGCACTCTCCACTGTTATACACAGACAAACATGGCACACTGGAGTTCAGCAACAACAGTAAAGCTAAAAGCACTCCTCCTGCTGTGTTTGCCATTTCTGAAACAAAAAAAAAGAAACAGTGCACATATTTAAAAACTGCCACCAAAAACAAGATAAGCACATGAGATAAAAATCAAAATCTTACCCTTTTTCTACTGTGTAATGTAAAAACCTTCGCTTGCTGCTCCTCTTTCGTTCACACACTCTCTTGCTGTTCCTCTATTCCCTCTTTTCACCTGTCCGCTCCGTGTCTCCTCCTGAACTGATGCTCCCTGGTATTTATACTGACTCAACTCAGCGCTCATTTCTATGTCTTTCTTCGTTGCTGTTTGTCCTCCCCCCTACGTGCCCCCATTCATTAAATACCATTCTATATATGCACACACACATTATGCAGACACACAAACACACACACGCAGAAGTATTATTACTACAACGGTTGTCATTTGCTTTCTTTTCACTGCTTCACAGTAATGGCCCCTGAGTATACAGTGTGCACTCTTTCAGATAACATTTGTCTCAGGGGCTGCTGTTTGACCCTATCAGCAGATCTCACTGGTGACAACATCCATAAGACAAGCAGCCAGTGGCTTATTGTCCTTTACAGGAGCTGCATGTGAGTGAACCCTTGACCCCACGCTAAACATCCACACACATATACTTATTTTCATTATTCAGTATTTGTTTTTCTTATATCTACTGACACAGTTAATGAAAAGAATTTCACTAGGCCACTTTTTTTTGTTAAAATCTCATAGTATTTGTGACAACAGTGGTGGAAGAACAGTCCACAGCTTTACACACTTCAGTGGGAGTCTAAACCTCTACAATTTATGTTATTTAATGTTTTCATTACCAACAAATATGTGTAAGAGGATTTACAACTTGAATTATATATTGTCCCACAAACATTTCCATAAATGATATTGTTATTTTGATACCATTTTATGCCAATGATATAATGATATTATGTAGGTGCATACTAATGCAAATGTACCATTTAAAAAAAGCAAAGACCATTAAATTATTTTAATTCATTTAACTTGAACGTGAAGTCTTTTGAATTATATTGGAAAGAATTTTAGCGTTTCAGGAGCCTATTTAGACGTTAACTGCTGGTGCTACACCCAAATCTTAAAATGGTAGAGAAATCCCTGTTTATTGTTACTGTTATTCTGGCATCATGTTGGATAAAATGTTTCACACATTGTTGTAGAAAACCCAACAAAAACAACCCAAGGGGCAATATCTAGGCCAGCAAAAGTAACTGAGGCCATATACATAAGGCGATAAGATAAGAAATGGCCATAACCTAAATATCCTGACCGGTTGCAGCCTTTTTTAGATACTTGCAATCTACTAGGTATTCCTGCATGATATCATGTTTTTTTTAATGTCCCTCTGAAATTTATTGAATTATTGGAGCATCAAATGGCAATGATAAAGTACACGGATAACAAAATGTACTTATTTTCCGGCATTGTTATATTGTATCTGAGAAGAGCTCCAGAGGAATGTTTGTGGTAATTTTTTTTCTCATACAACAGTATAATCAAATTCAATGATGCACATCAGTTGCTTATTTCCATGTCATATAATTTCGTTAATGAGTCATCAAGCAGTTTACATGATTGTGAACATGGTTTTACATGATCCACTGAACCTTAATTCAATTTTCCTATTAAAGGCCTCTTTACGTCACTGCGCCTTTTTTTGTTGTTATTTTGGTGCTGGAGGATGGGTTTCATTGTTTTTTCTTCTCTGCGCTGGGGGTTGTTTGAATAAACCATCCTGAGACCTCTGATAACACGCACGCACACAAACGCCCAGATTTGTTTGACACTTTAAAGGAGATTTCGTTGCCCGGGGGGCTCACTCTCCTGCTGAACACACATTCCACTCTAGCTCGCACTGAACTGGATTCTGCGGTGACTCCACTTTTTGTCCAATCAACAGGTTTAAAATGAATACCTGAAATTGGTCCTCAGATGTGAGTGCAGGTCAGAGGTCACACACTGAGCCCAGGCGCCCTCTAGTGCTGCAACATTCACTGTCCTGAATTTTTTCCTCTCTGCGCTGCACTGGTGTGTCAGCAGGTTGTCTCAGACGGTTTCTCTGCACCTCGACCCGTTGATACAGCTTCCTTACTTGTGGTCAGAATCATTTTGGTTTTTCACTTTTGAATCACGAGGGATCTCGAGTTAACTCTTTAGTGGCCTTGTGCTCATGTGACAACGACGTCACACTGATTACGTGCGTGTATGATACCTGATACCTGGCTGTGGTTTACTCTCACACACTGACTCATTTGATCAGAAGGCAAATTATTTACCCACATTTGCGCAACTGTTCTCTGGGCTCCCGCAGGCTTGTGCACATTAGGATGCGACTTATTATGCTTCCTTTGAAAATGGACTCTTACATAATCAGCTGCCCTTTTGAAGAATTCATTGACTGTGAGGGAGGACGTTTAATTAGCCAAAAGTCCAAAAGCATGTTCCCTCTATGTAAAATCAGTTCATCAAAGTATAGAAATAGCATATGGAGCACGTAGCTCGCTGTGTCTGATTTAATAGGACGTGAATCAGAGATGTGGAGACGGTAATGAATCTCTGCGGATGATGTTCACACACCGTCAGGTTTTATTTATGTTCTGCGTGGATGAAATCAAAGCTGATGAGAAATGTAAAGGAACAGTTCACCCACAAATGAAAATCCAGTCACTGTCTTCTCTTCTTTCCCCAGTTGTTTATGAACGTTCTAAAACAAGTCCCTGGAAATGTTTTGCGGACTACAAAACTTCCACGTTCCTGCTGATAAATAAAAAGGGCTCGGCGAGCCAGTTAAACTGTGAGGGCGCTCAATCTTTCGGCTCTGTGAGAGTGGTGAGAGAATCAGCTCACTGCAGTCAGGTGTGTGTGGCACTGATTGGCTTTGATTAAGCAGGTAACTCATATACCTTGAGTCTCAGGTGCTCTGTGCTGACTCATTATCTCACCTTCAGATGTAGTGAGAGGTTCCCCCTGTGGCTTCTCAAGTTGTCGGTTTATCTATAAACACCAACTCAGAACTTTGTGTGTATTTCATGTCAACTGCCCATTTCCCTTTTCAGCTTGGGGTGCTGGAGAGTTTGTTGTGACTCCAGCATTTTGGGTTATCAAAGGTCTCCTGGGCAGCCTTTGCCTTTCGTTTCATGTTGTCTGGGTCTCCTGGACAATTTTGGCAGTGGTGGTTTAGTTAATCATTTTAGTGCTCTCTTTTGTTAAGGAAGCCTGTAATGACTTTATACAGTTTTGTTGTTTTTTGTTGTTCCCCTTTCCAATCTATCGCTATTACGATTTTGTAATTATCCCTCTGGGAAAACTTTGAGACAGCCCTGGATCCGCCTGTCTCCCAACCCCGCCCCATTTCCTGATATCAATGACAGGCTCTGATCTCTTTGTCTGAGAGCTGTTATCAAGTTTGGCTTTGTCGTGATCTCTGATGTCAAAATCCAGTGCCAGTAAAACACCTGTTTGCTTATCGAACAGGATACACTGGCACACGTCCTATTGTAAAACAAAAGATTGCAATATCTCATCTGTCACTGCTGTTGTAAAGATTATTGTATATGGGTGTGTGTATGTGTGTGTTTGTGTGTGTGTGTTTGCAAGAGAGAATGAAAAAAAAAGAAAGTCAACAATGAAACTTGATATTAAGGTTTGATTTTGTTTAACTTTATTCAGTATGTAAAGACATTTTTAATATTGAATCAATTTATTGTTAATGTTTCACTTTTGGGTTCATTTTACCAGTACATTCAACATCCTCATACTAAAAATATATGTTGACACTTGCTTCATAGAAATCAATAAAGAAATTGTAATTAAATTGAGGGAAATCAAGCAAACATTTACAATATTTAGCAATACAAATACAAAGTCTACGTTCTATTTACCTTAGCGTCTGTCTCTTTTGAAGAGACACAGCACAGGTTCAGAAGTCAGTGCCAGACTCTGTAGGAATATGTCTGATATTTAGTTGACAGGATCAAGCACAAGAACAACCGAATATCAAACATATCACACAGCGCCGAGCCAGTCAGAGCCTCGGCAGAGTTGAAAAGCCTGTAACGGACAGGAGAGACAATGCAGTGAGAATATACAAGGGAGTGACAGACTTACTGCAAACATCGTAGGCAGTCTGCTCATTTCAGACTGAATGTAGGCCACAGATGATACAAGAGAATACATGAAAGGTGTATCTGATGATGAGGAAGGACCGGAATGACCCATCCAACACAACAGGGACATGACAAGGCCTAGAGGGAGAGAGCCACTAACACAAGGAATCAGAGATCCTGTTGGCATTTGAGAGCACATACAGTATCAGTGACTCTATTTGCTTCAGGACACACAGGTTTGATGGCAAACAGTCAGAGAGGCAGTACTCACAAAAAGAAACCTCCACACCTCCACTTAAGCCATCAAATGCAAATGTACATGCAAATACAAACACAGAGGAGGATACTCACCAGTTCCCTTTTTTCCACACACAGCGTCCCGTCAGAAAACCTCTCGTTAAAAAGCGATTCAGTGTTTGTGTGTGTGTGTCTGTGTGTGTGTGTGTGTGTGCTCTATGATCTTTGTGCATGAGCGAGTGAGCAACCCCTCAGTGGGCCAGCGTTTATATACAGCACCCTGGGAGTTTGGGGGGGGACCACCTGCACTCACTCTTTCACTCCGGGCCCCATCATGTAATTAGAGGCATATTGATCAGCTGCCGTGGCCTGCAGCTTTTCCTCCCCACATTAGCCTGATCAATAGATGTGATGTTCATCCTGCTGTGAGCTCCCCTCTCACACACACAAAACACGCACACGACCGCACATGTAAAGTCAAATAACTTTCAGTTATTAGTTGGTTATCGCCTGCAGGGAGGACAAGGGTACGACACATGATGGTCATCGCACTAAATCACTAGTCGTATCCTGTCACTAATATTTCCTCCAGTTCAGAATGGATAGTTCAAATGAATACCATTACAGATAAAGATGTATTAAATCAAAGGAAAGAAAACTGGTGTTTCTGGCACAGAGTGGAATAACAAAAACATGCAAAGCTTATTGGACATGAGACGGTCTTTAAACTTGAATTTTCCAGTCCTCCAGGGAAACACTTTGTGTGATAACTTACAACCATAAAACTGACAATTTTCGATGGTAAAGCCTCATGATATTTTTTCGATATTTGTTAGTTTGTTTTTGGCTGCGGCGAAAAGTTACATGTACTCACTTAAGTCCAATCTTTAAAGGTACTAGGATGTTACTTCCCCACTATAACTCCACTACATTTCAAGGTCAAATGTTAATATACTTGCTTTTTTTTTTTTACCCCAAGGTGGTGCGACCCTTACGAAAACGTTACATGTGAACTGCCTATTTTCACATGTGAGAAATGTGTGAATAGTAAATAATTTCAAAGCGTGCTTCATGTGCTTTTCCTCTCCTCACATGGAAACAAAACTCAGTACATGAAATCAAGCGATATTTGCTTCGTCACATGTGAAGCCCACAGTTTCACAGGTGAAATTCACAGTTATTGACCTTTAATCACATGTGCATTACAGTTTCCTAACGTAGAAACAAAACATGGCACATTAAATTTACATCCACTTATCTACATATGTATTCCACATTCACACAAGCTGTTGGCTACTTTTTTTTTACACGTGAACTGAAATTTTAATGTGAAATAAAAACATGCAATTTGAACACAAAAGCACATTCTCAAGAGTGATTGTCCTTTTACCCATTTAGATTAGAATTTCCACATATGGAAACAATTTATTAAAACCTGTTCTTGTTTCGTATGAGTTAGATGGCTGGCCAACAGGGAAAAGTTAAGTTCAACTGAACAGTATCTTCAACCAGAAGGACTAAAAGTTTAAGAATAAATAGATTACTTTCGAACGACGATACCAGTTGTAGACAATTGCCAAATGTTGGTCGAACGGATACTTGGTTTTGTCAGTCAACGTGACCTCTGGCTGTCAGGATGACCTCTGGTTGTAAAGATGACTGGTGATGTTATCATCACTCCATCTGTGATGAGCAGTGTGGGACTGTAACACATGTTGACTTCACATCATCTGTCCGGCCTGACGGTTAATGAAGAGCACAACACTTTCACCTGCAGGTGACTCAGCATTCTTTGCTTTTCGTCAGCAGGAAGTAAACGCAGAATTGTTGCAGGCCTAAAAAAACAACTAAAAAACCATTGAGAGAAAGAGAATTTTTTCCGTATCCAGCACATGATGCAAAGAGACAGTCAGCATTTGTCTTAACAACGTCATCAGTGACAATTGTGACAGTGACTATTTGCTATTTTTAAAACAAAGGTACATTACGCTCTTTACCTCTGTACACACACACACACACAGACACACACACAGATCAGACAGTACATTTCATGAACAGCAGCCCTCAGCAGTTCATGACATCAGTCATACCGACTGTCCCCCCTCTTCTGTCTCTCTATCCTCTCCCGGTATGACGCCGACCTTGTGCGCCTATTGGGGCGGAATGATAGCCCTCTGATTGCCTAATTGAGAGCCTGGGGGGAGTATTTTAATCTCCGACAGATGGAGGGCAGTGTGAGGCAAAGTGAGAGATGACAGAGTAACTGAAAGCAAAAAAAAAAGGAACTATATTAGGATTAAAAAATGTAATCCTGGGATGAGCAACACACGTGTATGATTCAATTGTAAGTCTTTTTGAAGTCCTACGTCCTGTTGTGCTTTCTGACTCACAAATTGATGGTTTGAAGATAAAAACCCTTTGAGATAAATCAGAATGAGCTAAAATGAGACTTTATTCAGCCGACGTATCAGTCAGACTTACTGAATCATCTTGACATTGATTATAATGATAGTCAAAAGAATGGAGGGAGTTGCATCTTATCTTTAAGAGGGTTATAAAAAAGGAACAATATTTGTGAGGCTCATGATGATCATTATTCCTTAAATATCTACCTTTCGCAGAACCTTGAGGAATTCTCCTGAAGCATTTCAAACAGCCTGTGCGTCCTTTATTTTTTCACTTTTCTGGATACATTGCTTGATAACACTTTATTTTGTTTAGTTTATCCTCCAGACCTTTATCTCATGAAACAACACATAATCCCTTTATTTTGCTATTTCATCAATTTCCCCCCAAAAATGCAAGCAATTTTTCTCTATGTTAAAGTCTGTGTTGGTACATAAGGAAAAAAAAACATTATGTTTCCTTTAATATTTGTTGGAAAACCAATAAAAGGCATTAATCATTAATCTCACTAAAACAAATACGATGTAATGAATGTGGAACCTTACAGGAAGTGGATATGATAAAACACACCACATCTGTCCATTCAAATGAAACTGCCCTTGAACCCTGTGTTGTTTCGATTGATTTTACATGAAAATATGCCAGGAGGACGAAAATGTGTTAAACCATTGACAAGAACCACTTTAAATCTGCTGTCCTGGCATCCGTCTATGAGTCATATCTTTATATCTGATAAAAGATTGCTCTGCATTGTAAATATTTAAGTTACTAACAATGCAGCATGCAGTGAACAACTCAGACAAAACATTTAACATTTTATTCTAAACTCACACACCGACAGAAATACACGAGGAAGCTTTGAGCTGGAATACAAACTGCACAGCCTGAGATAAACGTAGTGAGGTTTACAGAAAGTGACAGACAAAGGCTCTATGATTCTGGGTTCACTGATTGGTCAGTGCTCTTGTCTCTCTCTCTCCCTTTCTCTCACACACACACACACACACACACACACACACACACACACACACACACACACACACACACACACACACACACACACACACACACACACACATAAACCCTGAGGCAGGGTCACTAAGAAAAAGAGGCTGGCAAGGTTAACAACGGTTATTCAATACCCAGGTCTGTGTTTTCAGCAGTGGAGGTAGAGAGGAGTTTTCTAACAAAAAGAGAAAACAAACACACCCGAAGTAAACTAAAGGCCAACAAGCGTAACGCACAGATGATGTGCAAGTTGGTGAAACTGAACAGAGAAGCATTTTGAATCAGAATCAGAATCAGGATCCTTTTATTGTCAAATTCTAGCAGCATCCAAGTGTTCACACAACATAAAAATAGAGTAAAAAGTCCAAGGCAGCAGTGCAATGTAAGTATAAAGAATAAATAGATAAAAATGTACAGTGTTTTACAATTATTGCACATTGTCCTTGGGTGGTGTGTGTGTGTGTGTGTGTGTGTGTCAGTGCCCATTTGTGTTCAGAGCAGTTATGGCTTGTGGAAAGAAGCTGTTTGTTCTGGTCCTGATGGACCTGTAGCGCCTGCAGATGGTAGCAGCTCGAACAGGTGATGTGACAGGATGGGTGTCGTCTCTTGTGATGGCCTCAGCTCTGCTGATCTTTTGTGCGGTCTTGACCACTCTCTGTAGCCTCTCCCTATCTGTCTTTTGTGTCTCTCTCTTCCTGGTTTCAGTGTCATTTTTTTTTTTTTTTCAATTTCTAAGCATCCCCAATGTACATGCATTCAAATAATGGTTTTAGGCCTTTATTGACAGACTGCTTTGAGAATCAGCTTTCAGTGGATCTGCTTTTTATTGCTGATAAAAGCACTTGACAACACTATGTGATATATCATCTTGTGTGACTCTCTCAAACACACACACACACGGAAGAATTTGCATTAATCATTATCTGTGTAACAAGAACAGCAGTTACTTCACAACAGTGTGTCTGTAAAGCCCCACACCCTGACTACACAATCAAGTTTGTCATGTTGGCCGCACTCTAACACACTGAGCGTTACTCTGTTAAATTCTTTACCGAAGGAGCGGTGAGGGGTGTGGGCACAGTTATGGTGTGTACAAAATTGAGACAACCTGCTACAGCTGATCCACACATGGACACACTTCAGCAGCACACTATACAACATATCACAGGAAACCCTCAACGAAGGCCTCAGGTACAGGTTATGTTTTCCGTATCCACTGTAAATTGAATGTTACTATGGGGTTATATTGAAGAAACACAATAAAACAAACAGGGAAAACAAATATTAGATTGGATCTGGTTGACAGATATGCAATAGAACAAGAAAAGAAAGTGATCAGGACATCTCTTCTTCTGCATTAGCTCTGCCACACTCAAACAAGAAACTTAAATAAGTTACTTCAATGAGACACAATGTGTATGGATGGACTATATTTAGCTGGAAGCCCCCTCAGGGACCTCTGGGACCTCTGGGACCTCAGTTTGAGAAGCACTGCTTTACAGGCCTGAGGGAATAAACACTGGTGGACCTGATGTGATGCTTTTGATCCGAGCATTTTGCTGTGACAAGTACCATGACTTAAATGGGATTTGATGTACAGGTTTGCAGTGGTGGAAGGTCATTAAGAACACTTGTTAAAGTACTGTACTTAAGTTCAGCTCTAAGGAATTAAAACTTGAGTATATCCAAGTTATGATACATTACATGACCCACATCTGGGGGGGAAATATTGCACTTTTTACTCCATTACTGTGGTTAACTTTAGTTTTTTAGAGCCATTTTTTAGTTACATTTTAGAACTTTACTGATTCTTATTTACTCTTACATCTTATACAATTTCTGTATATATCTGTAGTTTGACATATCTATTAGAAGGAGCAACATTATTATTTCCCTCTTTACCTCTGACTCTGATTTTCTAGTTGTAGTTACTTTGCAGATCTATGGAATATGCTCATCCTGAAAAAAGGTTTAAAGATTTTTATAGATAAAACTACACAACTTCATAATAAAACAATTAATATAATCTTCACTTAGACCAACTAAGACATTAAAGCATTGTTAGTGGGTACCTTTACTTTTGATACTGGGCATTCGACTGATAATACTTCTGCACCGTTACTCAAGTTAAAATTTGAGGACTATTATTTGCTGTTGTGGCATCTATACTTTTACTTTCACCACTGAATACCAAATGTCTTTAGATGTAAGAGATTTATGTTGAATGGTCTTGACAATTTATTGGAAAATGTCAATTACTGACAAGATAGCCCGACTTTAAGAACAAGATTTGCTTTACATCTGCATATTTATTTCTTTTGAGCCATAAATACAAACTGAATTATGCCAGACAATCACCGTCGCTGAATACATGAAGACAGGCTTTTTCTTCTCACATTGACTTTCAGTAACAAACTTGAGTGGACTCTTGACCCTAACAGCATAATATATTTGCATTGTAAAAACCTGTTTATACAAAGCATTTATCACACATACTGTACAAAATATATCCACGTTCTTCATCAGGTTGTTGCATAAAAATAAATAGCAGACTGAAAAGAAATATGTTCTTTAACATCCCAATGAGCAGGTGCGAAACCTGAGGAGTCAAATGTTCCTAAAGGTTCCTACTCATACAACATGTGACAGCGACCCAGTAAAACAACGTCCTAGACTGTGTTTCTGTTTAACAGATGAAGTTTTGTGAGAGTGTCTCTACTTGGGAGCCTCAGCTTTAGCTTCCTCTGCCTTTGGAGCCTCTGCTTTAGCTTCCTCTGCCTTTGGAGCCTCTGCTTTAGCTTCCTCTGCTTTAGTTTCCTCTGCTTTTGGAGCCTCTGCTTTAGCTTCCTCTGCCTTTGGAGCCTCTGCTTTAGTTTCCTCTGCTTTAGCTTCCTCTGCTTTTGGAGCCTCTGCTTTAGCTTCCTCTGCTTTAGTTTCCTCTGCTTTTGGAGCCTCTGCTTTAGCCTCCTCTGCTTTTGGAGCCTCTGCTTTAGCCTCCTCTGCTTTTGGAGCCTCTGCTTTAGCCTCCTCTGCTTTTGGAGCCTCTGCTTTAGCCTCCTCTGCTTTTGGTTCATCCGGTTTCGGAGTCTCTGCTTGAGGTGACTCTGCTTTAGGCTCCTCTTTTGGGGCTGCCTTAGCGTCACACAAGTTGCTTTAAGCAAACAGTAGAAAATGAGGTGAATGCATAAATATAATGACTGATGATCAACACACTTTGCAGAATGATAAATTTTCTAAAAGTCCAGTAAAGTTAGTAACCTTACCCTACATGGGCGTCCTTTTTCAGATGGTCACAGACTGCGCTCCGTGCTGCCAGCTGACTTTTCAGTGTGTCCACTTCTGTTTTCCAGCCGCTCTCCTCCTTCTCCGTTTCAGCTGCAGGTTTTATAAAATGACACGGGGGAATGAAAGCATTTATTGAAGTCGGAAGAGAAACAAACTAAAATGCATTTGAACCAGTATATGTGCTTGATTCCATCGCCTCTCCTCTCAATTAATGCATACGTGACACATGTCCATGAGGCCCATATATCGACACCCACCTTTGAGATTATTCATTTGTGACTCGACCGCTGCCAGCCCATCTTGTGCAGTTTTCTGCAAGTGGAAGAGAGAATTCTCAGCAACACAAACCCATGTTCATCCTGTATCCATATATCTTCAACTTTGATGCAGCAACTTCCTCCAAAACAACATTTCTTTCATAACATTTCTCAGAGTTACAAGATTATTTTTCCAGCCCCTTAAATCTCGTTGACTCCTCGGACACTACCATTTTTTAACGTGCACCGAAGGAATCATTTAAGGGTGATGTTTCATCGGATGATCTGAGGAACTCTGGTTAATGAAGGGCGGTGAATGGGAAGAGAACAACCAATGGGTATCTAAATGCAGATTCCAAAAATAACCACACAGAGCTACAGTGTGATACATTACCAACTTGCTCCTCAGACGTCTGATTGTTGGCCACAGCAGAACAAGAACATTTGCTCTGGTGATGCACATTTTTTATGCATTGTATGCATTGTATACAAACCCAGAGACATGAGGCGATGGATTACATTTCTCAGGTATTACATGTATATGTTTTTTTTTCCTGAAAGAATAACACATGGAACATAATTGAGAAAAAGGATTGGGAAGGGAAGGGGAAAGGAAATTAGCATGTGACCCCATAAAACTGAAGGTCTGCCTGCCATAAGCAGAGGCTGTGAATCTCCATTATTTGAGCAACGCATGATTTACAAATCACACCACAATGGGAGGAAATCTGCATTCTTGAGAGTTTCTTCTAGCCTGCAGGCCTTTTAGTTTGCTCTGCTTTAGCAATGGAAAATGAAAAGGCCTGGCAGGTGCTGATGACGTGTTGCTCCTGAACAGGTGCGACAGGTTATGCGCGTTGTGTTTGGATCACGGCCGCAGGGGCCCCACTCCTCGGTCAAATGTCAGACACAGAGATTACATCGCAATAAGAACATTCCAGTGTTGTGCTGCCATGTTATGCAGTAATTCAGTACTTTTCCTGATCACCGATGTTTATCGGCCCCCCATCATGTCCCCCCATCTCTCTCTCATCTTTGCTCACCCTGGCACCGTCGCACGAGCCAAAGTCGGTCTGCGTCTTAGTTACTTTGAACCGGAGCTCGTTCGTCTCCTTCTCCAGCCCCGTCATCTCAGTCTGGGTCGTCTCCACCCGATTCTCCGTCTCCGCCAGCTCTCGCTTGTACTCTCCCAGCACATCGTTGGTCACCCGCAGCTTGACATTCTCGAAATCTCCCTTCTTGAGCTCCCTGTCGCTCTCCTTTTTCCGGATTTTCAAGACACCCAGCAATGCCACAGACAGGACCAGAGACACCGGGAGGATCACCTGCACCTTCATGCTTTGCGGGATCTGTGAGCCTTCTCTGTTGGCGGGGGAAGGAAACGTGTCCTTGATGAGGTCTGGTTCTTCTACAGGTGTCACAGCGCAGCTTCTCGCGCTTCCATGTGAGAGTCGGAGTCAGCAGCAGTGCACAGCCGCAATCGTCACACCTCTGTGCCAGGAGCAACCCAACATGGAGGCTGGCTAACCTGCGCGTCTGGATTGGACACATGCTCAGGTGTGCTGGGACTGAGCGCAGAGGAGCGGACACGCCCTGTTCTGTTCTGACAGACAGGTTGACCCTGCAGACCCTGTTATGGCCTGCTAACCTTTATAAAACTCCTTTCTAACACACCACACATGAAGGTAGATAAAGCAAAATATGAAGGTATTATTGAAATATGTGTGGATAGACAGGATAGGTTTAGAGTGAGGCCGAGGGGTCAAAACACAACATCTAAAAAACAAGATGATGTTTCAAAAAGCACATCAACATTTCGGACACGGAAATACGTTTATTTTGAATGTCATGTTTTGTAAAATGTTGTTCTGTTTTCTGAGATGTTGTTGTGTTTTGACTCACAGAGCCACCATACCGAACCAGTGCTCCTATGACAGCCCTGCTACATCTTAGCCAGTGACAAAATACTGGCACAACGCACACATCTCATTTTAGTGCTCCAACTGAATGAACTCTATAGTTTGAGAATGTTCAAATAGTCAGTTACTATATATTTTTTCACTGGCCAAAGTGTAGCACGACTGCATAGAAGCTCCAGTTTTCTATGGTGGCCCAGAGGATCAAAACACAAAGACATGTAAGGAAACACAACAATGTATATATCTAACCATGTATTCTTATATACGTCAAACTAAATGAACATTATAGTTCATAGAGTGTTCAAATAGGATACTGACCCTGTTTAATACATTTTGTGAAAAAAAAAAAAAGGCTAAAATGTAGCTGGACTTAAGGTGCTCCGGCTAGTATGGTGGCCCTGAGGGCCAATACCAAACAAACAATTAAAAGACAAAATCAATTATCATAAAACACACAAACATTTTGGAAATTTCATGACATTTCAGAGAGCACCTTGTTTTTTTTTACCCCCATGGTACCTTTTAACTGCCATAGAAGCCTGTCACTTAACTTGAACCAGCATTTTCCACCGTAACAGAATGCTAATCCTGTTTCCTATAGTGGTCCATCCGGTTTATCAGTCATGAGGGTGTAAGGTAGCGACTTTAGCCCACTTAGCTGGCAATCTGAAAGCTGAGGTGTTGTCCCACCTGTCCCTCTATCTGAATTTTCATTGTGTTTTGAGGAAATGTTGTGTTTGCTGAAATGTTGATGTGTTTTGTGAAATGTTGATGTGTTTTGTGAAATGTTTATTTTTTTTTGTAAAATGTGTTTTTTGAATTGTCATGCTCTCTGAAATGGTGCTGTTATTTTGACCAACAGAGCCACCATACCAAACCGCAGCTCTTACCACGGCCCTCCCTGCATCATTTTTCACCAGTGACCAAATATAGGCACAAGGCAATCATGTCATTTTTAACAGTAACAGCAAGGATGGAGTTAATTCAGTTTGACTTGAATGGACTTGAATACAAGTTTACATTTCATATAGCTGACTGTTAAATTTAGAAACAGTGGTAGAAGACGCATTCAGATATTCCTCATGAGCAAAATCATGTAGCAGTACACAACAATAATACTTTGTTTCATTTTCTTTTTGATTCATTATTCTGGATGCGCGATGTAACTATGGATCTCGAATAAATGCAATGGAGTAAATGTAGGGAAGCTTCGGCAACAACGCGCACAAGTGAAGGTGTGTCTGCCCAGACCACAAGCCGGAGTCACAGGTGGCAGCAGGTGGATGGTCCCGCCCAGCTTGTTGAGCAGGTGGAGCAGCTTCCCGAGGCGCAGTTGCCACACACGGTGTGACCTGCGGAGCGCCGGAGAGGTAGCCTACACCTGGAATGAGCAACAAGTGACCGGCAGCAGTCTCCACCAGTTGGCCCCCCGTCGTCCGTCTTCACCTCAGCCGCGATGAAGATCGCCGTTATCATGACCGGCCTGAGTGTGGCCGTGACGATCGTGCTCATCTCCCAGGCCCTGCGCCAGGAGTACAACCTTCATCACATGAAAGCCCGCATGCTGGAGGACTCGGCGGTCATGAGGACGAAGGAGGAAGCCATCGTCAAAATAAAGAACAAAATGAAGGACGTTAAGATGACGCTGTCGTCCGTCGAGAACAAGCTGACCGAGCTGAAGAAGCAGAAGGAGGATTTTAAAACTCAAGGAGAGGAACTCGAGAAAAATCTGCAGACCTGTAACACTGAACAGGTAAGTGACAATGTTTGTCCTGATGCACAGCCACATTAAATCTGACTTGTGCATGTCAGCATCAACATGTCTTTAACACATAAGTTTTATGTATTAGGTGTACCTTTATCCTCCTCACTCATTCATCTCATTGCTGACAAATACTTTCACCTGCGCCCTGAATAGGGAGATGCTCTGAAGAAGCAGACAGAGACCACAGAGGCCATAGCTAAACTCAAAGGTAAGGCAGCCTTCGGTTCCACCTGTCAGCTCTGGGCAGATAGTAAAAGTGTAGCCTGCACTGATATTGGCCCTACCGAAACTGATCCACATGGGAGAATTTGACAAGCTTATTTATTTATCTATCACATCTCAGTCAGACTTCTAATTGGCCTGAAAAGGGAAATGATAAATTGGAGCTGCTGAGATGTCTCACACAATCTATACAGGCCACCGAAGAAGCCACGCCACAAGATACCCGAATAATTTCCTTCAAACATGCAGACAGTGTTGGAAAAGTTGCCAAAATTCATACTTAAGTGCTGTATATGGGTCAACTTATTACATGCCTGCCTGATTATCATTTTTCTGTTTTTTCAAACAAACCAAGCCATTTAGGGACGTCACCTTGGGCTTTGGCAAACACAGCCAACATTTTTTACCATATTATAGACCCAGAGAACTAATCGATTAATAGAGAAGATAATCAACAGATTAATCGACAGTGTAAATAATCATTAGTTGAAGCCCTTACAGCTACAGCAACTAAAGTTATCATACGTTGAAGTAAAAAGTAACCAACATTATTTGCCTCCAAAATGTATTGGAGAGGAAATATAAAATAGTACCAGAAAATGGAAACACTCAAGTAAAATAGGCCTACAAGTACCTCAAATTTGTACTTAAAGGGTAATTCCACCAGTTTTACGCTCTAAAGTGTGTTTACAGGTCTTGGATAGTACTACTACATGTGTGAAATAAGTAGTATAAAGTCTTTTGTGGCTCCAGAGGCAGCTGCATGTAATCTGATAAAATGCCTCCAGTGATGTCACTCAGTTGCATTTGGAAAAGTACACTGCACTCCCATGACACCGTTAAACACTAATGATCAAACCTGGTACAGCAGAAAGAGAGCTACTGCCTGTTTTATTTAATGCATTCTTCTTCTTTTTTTACACAAGCTGGTGCCTACATTACCCACAATGCAACTTAGCCACTGAGTGACATCACTGGAGACAGTTTATCAACCATACAACTTCCTCTGGAGCCACAAAATGCTGTAATACTCCTAAAGACCTGTACACACTTAAATGTTGATGTATAGAATTGGTTGAGTTACCCTTGAGATACAATACTTCACTAAATGTACTTAGTTACATTCCATCACTACCTGTGGAACTGGATGTGACAGCCGTTACCTGCAGGGCTCCAGGCAGACTGCTCTTAGTTCAACCCAGTATCACGGCAGCTCACATGGGTACATTTTCACCATTTTTCTTAAGACATTCAAGTTTAAAAAGGAGAATTTGTGCCCATGCACATGCATCTGAAGGATTACATTTAGTCACTAGTTCACAAACTGATTGTTAATTAATATATAATCCAATAAATTCAAGTTTTTCTTATTTTTCTTTTTTTTTTAAATATCTGTCAGTGCCTTCATTTGTTTTCAACCTAAAATCAACCCTTCGATGGTATGTTAAGTCTTTACATTCTCATTTCACACACACTCGGGATTAACATTTGTTTCCCTCTTACGTTCTCTGTCATTTCCGCAGCTGATCACGAAGCGGCTAAAGCAAAAGCTCAGACGGACATTCAGAGTCTGAAACAACAGATTTTGGATCGAGACAAAGCTATTTGTGCCTTTGCAGATACGACCAAGGAGGAAGCACAGTAAGATTTTAAACGTCTGCATGCATCCTCCAGAAAAAGAGCAGTCAAGTCCATTACATCCATACATCGTCCATTACAGAGCAGAGACACACAATAAAGTCATGGCTGCGACTTAAGGCACACTTATCACATCCAGACTTTCCATATTAATTAACATTGTGTTTTTTCTCTCTTCATTTTGCAGGAAACTGTGTGGCGTCTCTGAGGCTACAAAATAAAAGTCATCTCAGAAACACTCAACATTGACTGTGAGCTTTTATAGACAGCTTTTATGTACTTTTCGTACAAGGCTATGTTTTATAATATTCCTGATGTGTAACAGCTCTGCTAGTTAAAAAAAACAAAACAAAACTGGTGGGATAAATGGCTCAGGCATAGGAACCAGGTAAATGTTACGTAGTTTCATTTAATTTTGCAATGTGATGATGTTGGTTGGTCAGATCATTTGGTCTTATGTTTGTAAAACACACTGATGTTTGTAATTAGAGCCTACGCAAATAAATACCCCGACTCATGCGTAGTTGTTGTCAGAGATGGCTTTGCCTCATCAAACAGGTAAAACCACATTGTGTCGCACCTGACCCAACCTGCCTGAGGCGTTGACAGTATGTCCCATCCAAGAGTGGGGAAAAGTTAATTCCATAACTTAAACAATGTTAAATCATTGTGGACAACTTGTATTATTCCAAATCATGTGTTCATCAGAAACCATCCATCCACCCTGATCCCACCACTTTTATGGGATCGTGGGGTCGTGGGGTATGCTGGAGCCAATCCCAGCTGCCTCTGGGCAAGGGCAGGGTACATCACTGGACAAGTTGCCAGCTCATCGCAGGGCCTTTGCCCATGCAAGGTGCCAACTGCACATCAGAAACAAGTTGGGGCTCAGTATCTTGCTCAAGGACATGCAGCTCAGCTCAGCCCAGCCCAGGAGAGCTGGGATTTGAACCAGCTACCTTCTGATCACTAGCCGCAGCCAGCTGACCTGCTCTGCCTGCTGAGCTTCATCAGAAATCAAATGATGGTAAAACACAGTTGAGTGGTATGTTACTCTGCCTCCCCCTAGTGCAGAACCAAGGATAAAGATAAAGAAGGTCTCGCTGCATTTTTCAGTGATGATCAAGAGCTACTTTGCATGTGTTGTTTATCTCCCATTTCCTGCTCGACTACTTCAGCTCCATCTATAAAAAACAAAAGCTCTGGTGTTGTTATGTCAGCCAGTCTGTCTGCTTTGCATCTGAGCTGTCAAAGGTTGCCTCCAGTATCTGCTGTTTGGTGTCGTGCTACCAAACAGTAGATACTGTTCCAAAGGGTGGTGTGACAAAGTTGAAGTCTCCTGAATAGGCATCACTTCTGATAAAAAGCAATCAGAGAGACGTCTGGTTGAAACTGTCTTAGTCAATTTTATTACCTCTTCCATTGCACTAACATTAACTTAAGTGGTGTTAAACTTAAGTAACGACAAGTGCAATGAGCAATCAGGTCTTATTCAATGGATCACATTTGGAGAATGGTTTACAAAATGTGGCAATACCTGTTAATAATTTGAATATCTTAGACTGCTGACATAAAATTCTATTAATAAAAAAGAAACTTTTGCATTAGATTCTATTACAGTAAGATTAGTGGCAGTTCTGTACTGGATGGTTTGTCCTTTGTTTTAGTATATTTTATGTTATGGAAATTGCTAAGGAAATCTGCATTATGTCACCCCAGTATCCTCTCTTGCTACACATCTGAGAGAGAATCATTTTGCGTGCCTGATCTGATCCATTCCCGCAGTTATGTCCAAATTTACATCTAGTCTACAATCATTTTGTGTAACATTGTATTTAAACATCTGCAAAATGGTCTGTAAATAGAATTTTGATGGTTTTGTTCGAGTGTGAATTAATACAACAAAAGATATGGTTAATAAATGCATTTTGTGTCAAAGCCATGAAAAGTGTCCTACAGTTTATGACTGATTTTGCTGTGATTGTGTGAAGATTTTAAAAATTAACTAAATTCTCATGAATTCAAGAAGAATTAAGAACATTTTCTCAGTGCATGTTAATATTTAGTACTCTAAACTTACAGACACCACTCAGATCATATTTGATATCAGATCCCCTGAAGTGAAAATACTTTTGTGCACAGTCTGGAAGTAAGTTTTTTTTTATTTCAGAATAAAACAGATGTGCAGAAATTCTGTATCTGTTTATAAAATCGGTACTGCTGTGTGTGTGTGTCTTGTAACATTGTGTAACAGCACAAGGACACAGGACATAAAGGTTCCTTTAAAATTTCTGTGATCTATCCACTTGTATGACACGTGAATATCAAAAATGAAGTCCTCATACTTAACCTTTGACACATTATATGTTTTTTAAATTCCTCTTTCGGATCATTCAGGCTGTATTAATGCACGTGGCATACATTTTGGCAAAAGTGTTTTTTTTTCTTTTAATTTTAATCTTAGCTCATATTATAGGTCAATAATAAACTGTGTATATTAGAGACAGATAGCTCAGACTGTTGTACATACTACATACCATTAAACCTATTGACTCATTTCAACATAAAATCATTCCATGTTTTTAGGCTTTTATTCTGTGGTCTGGGATGAATGTAATTAATTAATTAGTTAATTTATTGTTGTATAGGGTGCATTGCCTCTTAATAAAACTTAACCCTTGTGCAACTGATAAAAGACCATATTTAGTACAAGAATGTTTTCCATGTGACATCATGTAACAAACTGGTATTAAAATCCTGAAAACGAATGTATATTTAGTAGTTATCATCAGGAGTGAGTGAAAAGTGTAACCGAGTGATAGTTGAAAATAATATTAATATATAATAATAATAATAATAATAATAATAATAATAATAATAATAATAATAATAATAATAATACTCAGAAAGCATCTAACACAAAAGTGTTTCATGTCGAAAACTGCCATAAAAATACTGTATATTAATATTATTTTCAACCTTCACTGGGTTACATTTTTCAACTAACACCGGTCCTGATAATAAACACCAAGTATTCATACATTTTCAAGACCACACCCGAGTGGAAAAAGTGTAGCACTGTTACGCAGAGTAAACAGAGTAGAGTAGGGTCAGAGGTTAGGGTTAGTAGAGTAAACCCTTTCTGTCTATGGCACTGCTGTTATGGTGTCTCCCGCAGCCAATCACAGTGCAGGGTTTGAGTCATGTGACCTCCATGACGCTATGCTGGAAAACCTCGTGCCGGAAGTTGACAATTGACTGATCAGGTCTGATGACACATGAAAGTCACCGGTGAAACAGGAGCAGTGTGTCAAAACAGGGCGTATTTTAATTTTCTTGGGACTAACACAAACGTGTTAAACATGTTCACTCGACATCACATAGCAGCTGGTTCTTTATTACAACGTTAGTGCTGTCGCGGTGTTGGCTAACGTTAGCTAGCTAAAGCTACACCCGCTAACTGCTGTTACAGCATCAGTTTACTACCTCAAAACACGGGCAACTGTTATAGACAGTGTCATTCTCGTCAGTGTACAGATGGCGAGGAGCCTCGGTAGATTATTTAATGGCTTCCAACGCCTCGGCTCTCTCTCTCCCATGAAGGCTCACCTCAGCCAGCCGTCTGTTACCAGCGTGGCAGTCAGGAGCACCCTTGTACGGAGCATGGTGGTAGGTACTGTTTGGAAGAAAGTGCTTGAAATGACTGGTCTGATGACCGTTTGAATGGAGTTTCATCTGCCTTGTAAACTCATTCTCCTTTCTCCCCTTCCAGAGTTTTCTCTAGTTAGCCTGTAGTACAGTGTAAATAGCGTAAACAAATGGGTTTTTCAAGGGGAACGTAAAATAAAACGAGTCAATATTGTCAAAACATGTCAAAATGTTCGTTTCAAGCCATGTAGAGTAAAGAATATTTCAAATGAATTTTAATATAACACACACCAGCAGTAACACCGCTGTAAATGACAACCTCAAAAGCATTTAGTGACATTGAAATCTCTCTGATGGCATGATGAACAAAATCACTGTTTGTTTTGTCTGTTTTGACCACAGTAGACTAATTATTAGAGTTCTAGCACAGATAGAAAACAAGGTCATACGGAGGGGAGAGAACTTATCTCAAGAAAGGTTCTCTAATCTTTATGACTGGACAGGCTGAACCTGCTCTGGTATTTAAGGAGCATTATGTTGTTTTGGACAAGAAATTCAAACTCAGAATTTTAATATTTACAACAATAATGAAGTAATGATACAAACTCATAAATATTATTTTTTTTAAATAAATATTAACTGTTCTCAGAGGAAATTAAAGTCCCCAAACACTGTTAGTGAAGTAAAACACTATGAAACTGAGTTGTTCTTTAAGATCAGTTTGTTTATTCAATTTATTCCGTCATGAAAACAACGAGAGTTTGATGATTTTGATGTTTTTCTTAGGCATAAAAAAAACAGTGAAGCTCTTACTCTTTTGATTAAATCACACTGTTACCCTTAATTTACATAATTTCTTTAGAAATTTAAATCAAATGTATTACTGGGTGAACCTAAATTATGTGCATAGGCACCTAAATGAAATAGTTAGGCACGCCAGTGATATCAGTATGAACAGATAGTCTGGAGCACTGTAAAAAGCCTTTTTAATCCCATTTAGAATAACTAATTGGGTGATAAAACATTTCCCTCTGCAGTTGGCGCTTCCATCACCCTTCTCCTCCAAGCCCCGGGACTTCAGCCTGCCTAACTCCTCGTGGGGCACAGAAATGAAGCGGCTGTACGAGCATTATAACAGCCAGTGTGAGGTGGAGACGGAGGGCGGAGAGAAACAGGAAGGGCCTTGGAGGAGACTGCCGAGCTACAATCGCCTCATCAAGTATGCTACAGGTAAAAGTGCAGACTGTGAATTGGATGTTTTTGTCTTTCTGGGTCTTGAACCACAGAATTACCTTATTCACCTATTTATATTTTTGATATCACAATATATTGATTTCCCAATTCCTTGTTGGTACAAAGAGGAATATAAGTCTGCTAATTTGACATCTGGATAACGATAATTACAAACATTTAATGAATATTAAATCATAATAGAAATATTTCATGCTCTATGACCTTTGCTTGCACCTGTCTTATGTTTTTTTAAATTTTATTTCCTGGGATGCTCTTGACAGTTCACGTGTGTGTTTTTTTCCCATCAGGTGGAGTGTATCTTAGTAAGATAATCCAGTCACGAGCTCGCCTTTTTACCCGGAACATCAAAGAGACAGGA
The DNA here is from genome assembly GCF_904848185.1 of Acanthopagrus latus. Taxonomy (NCBI): domain Eukaryota; kingdom Metazoa; phylum Chordata; class Actinopteri; order Spariformes; family Sparidae; genus Acanthopagrus; species Acanthopagrus latus. The sequence continues at coordinate 18,038,619 of NC_051055.1, forward strand.
GCAGCATTTGAGTATGTGTTGTTTGTTAACAGTGAGGAGAAGAAGTGTGTGTGCATTTTCCAGGCTGGACATCTACTGGAGGGGCCACCAGGGTGAGATAACTGTTGATGTTGTACAAATTTGTGTATAAACTTATTTGCCTGTTGTATTTTAATATACTGTCCCCACTAAATTGTACTCCATACTGTAAACGACATGGTAATAAATATACATATATTACCATGTCGTTTACACTGGATTTAATAGATGTAATGTGTTGGACTGTAATATGGAATATGCTCCCTCTCTCTCTCTTTCTTCCTCTTCATTTCCTGTCTGCATCTATATCATCAGCGTTCCACTACAGGCAAATACGCTAACTAATAAATACATCGTAAAAAAAAAAAGAACTGTATCATAGAATGGCTGGCTTTTAAATCTGCAGGGTTCTCAAACAGACTTTTCAATATTGGATTTGTTGTCTTGTGTGTGTTGCCAGACATGTCCACGGGGGGGCAATAGCTACCATGATTGATACTGTGACAGGAACTCATGCAACAATACTCTCTGGACCTGTAATGACTGCCAACCTCAACATCAACTACCGCAGGTACACAGAGAATATATTTTGATAGACTTTAAATAGTTGAAATGTTGTGGAAATAGATTTAGTATAGAATGTTGAATAGATAGATAGTTTTTTGATATGTAGTCCAACAGATTTAATCTTGATTGTTTTGTTAAAATATTAGACAAAATGTAAATGCTGCTTCATGATTTTATTAGCATTTAGCTAAACATTGTTTTTTTTTTGTTTGTTTTGTCCATTACACCCTCTGCTAAATATTATATCCTGTTTATAATTTTATCATTTCATCTCGTTAGGAGCAGTCTGTGTAACCTTTATTTTAGTGGAAAGTTGTGCATTTTACCATGTGCAGGGTGTATGTGTTCATTGTGTTCATATCAGGCATTTCATTACAAGTAAAACAAGTGTCAACCAGCTCTGGGTTGGTTTAGTATGCATTTACAGTGACTGAATACACAAATGAAAGATCCACTTCAGTGATCTGTGTAATTTTCACACTGCTGTTTGTCTCACAAAATCAGCCTAAATGTACTTCCACGTGTTCAGGGATATAAAAAAATAATAATAATAATGTTGCTAAATTGTATGACTGTCATCATCCACAGTCAGTTTGCCCTGACTAACAATTGTCTTGTCCACAGCCCCATCCCACTGGGAAGCACAGTGCTGCTTGAATCCACTCTGGACAAGAAGGAAGGCCGAAAAACATTTATAACATGTAAAGTGACCAGCACCGACGGCTCCAAAGTCCACACAGAAACAACAGGTAACATAGATCTCATGTCTAATGGCCATGACGTCTGATGAAGCTTGTGGTTAGACACCTCTCTGCTCTGCTGTTTTGTCACTGTCCTGTTTCTTTTTGTGCAGCACTGTTCGTGTCAATCAGCATCGGCCACTTACTACTGGGAGGCTGACACAAATGCACCAGCCTACCACCAGCTAACACTGTCAGCGAGTCAAGATCAAAAAAAGTGTGTGTGTGTGCGCGCGCGCACACGCGTGCGTGTGTTTGTGTGTGAGTATCTGTGAGCGAGCGCGTTCGTGACTGTCTTGTAGATTTGCAGATTTTTCGAGGGAATGTGTATTTAAGAGGGAACTTCTCTGAATACAACAGTGTTGATCTTTTATTATCTCCTCATATTCATGAGTCTCTGCTGATGTATGTTATTACTGATGAAGTATACAGTTGATGAAATACCTTTACTTGACTACCTCTTAGTATCACTAACACATCGACAGTACATATCTAAACATTATTTATTGAGCTTAATGTTGAAGTTTATTTATTCAAAGTTCAACAATGTTGATGGTTTTATAGATATAATACTTGGGCCTTTTGAAGTGAGGTTATTGCTCAAAAAGTACTGTACGTTAATACCTTTGTTTTCTCTAATAAAGCCTTACTGATTGGTATTGTATAAATCATACAAACCATGTGTTTAATTTATATGTCATCAAGTAAAATTGTTTGCTACAGGGAACTTTGGCGCCCTTTTTTGGTTGATATACTGAGGACTTTTGCTTCAGAGCTTTCAACAAAGAATCTCAAATTAGATGGATCCAAGATTTGAACCTTCATTCAAAAGATAATGTTGAGTTTCTCTTTGTGTTACCAAACTATAACTAGCACTCCAGACTATATTTATATATTTTTTAATCAGTCCATTGATCAGAGTTGATAGTTTACCTGTCAGTATAACTGGCAGTATATCTAGAAAATGTAATAAGGATTAATTGTCACTTACTGAAATTGCTATATTGACATTTTTGCGAAGAAAAAAAAAAATGCAGTTTGTGCATTTTTCTTGAGCAGATTTTTCAATGTAAGGCTTTTTGTCTCCAATGCAGTACATATTGATTTTATGGTTATTGTGAAACTTGAATTTTCTGCTGTCATTTTGACAAACTGATATAATCAAAGAAATTAAATGAAACAGATGCATCTTTTGTTCCACCAGCTAAAAAGTGAGAGTTTAATGCTTCTAACACATTTTAATTGGATTTGAGATCATGAGAATATCTTGAGTTAAAACCCCAAATCATCATGATATAGTAGCAGTTTCATGTCGATAGGCTGGTTTGTCACTCCAACACAAGTTTCTGCCTTCAGGCGTAGGCATGCCACAAAATGCCGTAAAAAGTAACACTGTCCACATCACAGAGATCTGTGCTGCTCTGGCAGCTGCTACTAAACATGATGCTAAAAATATGACACCTGAAAGCAACAAGAGCACCATTTTGGGTTATACAAACACTATACTGACTCTGCTGAGGACAGCATTGCTTTTGATTTTTTTGCATCTGCGTGTGAATGTAGCAAAACCAAACTTGTTGGTGTAACACTGTGTGAGACATGTTGGGTGGGGGGGCGGAAGACCTCGCTGCTTTATACAACTGGCAGTTTGGGAACAAATATCAAATGTGTGTTTAAATCTTGATTCAGTCTGTGAATTTAAAACAGAAAAATACCTTGCCATCTATAACACAAGACAGGTATGTAGGAGATAGACGGAAAATCAAAAGTTGCAAACAAACAGACCATCCAATGTGCTGAAACACATTTATTCTCGACTTGTTGGTACAAGACCATCAGGCAAATAGTTTGTTAAGGAGAGGCCTTCTTAAATAGGGACTGGCTGCAAGCCTGCAACCATATCACAATCATCACATGACATTAAGACAAATAACAAACATCAACTTCGTCACTGAGAGTAAACATACCATGGTTACATGAAGCTGGAGAACCAAAACTTAATTGTAAATTCATGTTTAATAGACACTGAAGGTCCCAAAGGCTAAACTACAGTCAACAAATTCACCCCAAGTGTCCACTGAACATACATTTCTGAATTAATTTATAGTATTTTGCTTCTCTAGCTTCATGTAACCATATGGTATGTTTACTTTCAGATTCTGACATTTTTCAGAATTTAAAAACATAGTTAAAGTGTTTTTCTAATCTCACAATTTCTAATTAGGTTTTGTCAATATGCTACTCAGCCAGCCAACAAGAACCAGGCTCTGATATTTAGGTTTTACTTGCAACTAAGAGCAAAGACCACCTGCTCTTAATTTTTCCACCAAGTCGTCAAGCTCACTGAGCTGCTAGATGTAAAAGGAAAGAAGATCTTAAAATGTATCAGTTATCTCTTTAATATTTGCTGTCACTGCTCATTACATCAGTGACTTCTCCAAGTAGTCACTGAAATCAATGTGACAGTTACGGAGTAAATTCTTCTTGGAACCATTTTAAATACAGGCGCTGGTGAGTTAATCTTTATTTCTCAGTAAATTATTGGCTATGACCCTGCATGCTTGTAACTGCACTTAACTGGAGCTCTCACACAGTTTGGTCTGGTGTGTGGTTTCTGAGTGTGGGCTCATCACAGTACATGGCCGGTGGTCTCCTGAGGGCCCCTCACATCTTTAACCTCAGTTAAGTGCAGGTGGAAACGCAACTAGTGTCTAAAACATGTGCGTGTGTGTGTGTGTGTGTGTGTGTGCACACGTGTGCACTCGCTCGTGTGTGTGTGCGTGCGTGTGTGTGTGTGGTGGATGCAGGACGAGGAAGCGGGGGTTGGGGGGGCAGTTGTTTTCAAGTTTCAGTTAAAACCACCTGCAACAACCTCTGTCCACCGTCACACTGCCAGAACCGATTTCACAGAAGATATCAGCACTGAAAACTCAACTTCCACTGGAAAGGCTAAATCGCTGACTTGACTTGCAATCTTTCCTGCTACATGTGTCTGTTAGTAACTTTACAGTGAACACTTATCTTTCTGTCTTGGCAGTAATATTGTTGTGGATCAATTTATTTCACAAAATAAGCCTAATGTTTACTTCTGAAACAGCGACTGTTTCTTTTATAATTGCAGATGTCAATCAAGCAAAAGTACTGAAGTATTTGTTCATTACCTCCCTGTTTTTACTGTTGGTCAGACAGAAGGGGCAGGACAGAAACAACGACAGGCTCTGTAAAAAGTATTTTAACTTCTTGCTTCGTTTGCTGCTAATTTTTACTGTCTGTAGTTTAGAACAAACTCAGTAAGACTGGTAATATATCTCCCAAGACCAGATTACCAAACAATACAGGCAGCTATATGTCACTGTTCTGTGAGCCCATAGTGACAGGGAAAGCCCCTCAGGGTTGTATCACGCCCTCTCTATAGTGGATATGAGCCGGTGACAACAGGATGGAGGCACAGGGCACCACTTTTGCGGACCTGCCTTCCAGTATAGCTTTAACAATTGTGATAGGAGGTGTATGTCACTTGCTTTTTGTTATTATGTTGTTATTGTAAGGTTCCTTTATAACTGGTGATGATGTAAAGCAGAAAACTTGTCAGTTTAATGATGAACTGAGTTATCGTAACATTGGATTTTTGTGGGTCCTCTTCGTCTGTGGGCCTCCGTGATCATTGACAGATTTCATCTCGATAGGCAAGGCGACTATGATGGGACAAGGTATCTGTTAATTACTGCCTGACATACTGCAGTGCTGGAGGAGTGGAAGTGTTAGATCTTTGACATGAGTAAATGGAGAAATACGACATAGGACCAATATTCTGTTTCAGTTAAATGCTATTAAAAGTAAAACTACACATTATACAGCAGAATGCCCCTCTTAAAGTGTTGTGATACAAACTGTGACATTATTATAAATGCATAAATGTGTAAGCAGTATTTTAATTTGAACTACCTTGTACTTCATATTTTAAAGGGCAGCTTCACCAGATTTGCATTTTAAAGTGTGTTGATGGGTCTTGGGGAGTACAACTGTATATGTGAAAATAACTTCTGTGGCTCCACAGGAAGCTGCATGTTATCTGATAGATTGCCTCGAGTGATGTCATGCAGTGGCACCAGGTTTTGAAAAGCAGTCGACTAGTCTAACATTGCACTCATACAACACTGTTGGGCTCATTGTGGACGGTTTAAAGGTGTCATACATGTTAAATTCTGCTTCTCAGTGGTGTTTGCAGCCAATATAAATCGACTTCCCGCCTGTGAAAATCCCTTGACAGCCGACCGAGCCAGAGAACTCCCGGTGTAGCGCCCAGCTAACTTGAATGGGGACAAAACTTTGCAAAACTATGCAGCTCTTTTACACTTTCCAAATGTTATTGTGCCGAATGGCTCAAATTATGACAGTAAATTGAATCATTTCACGGTGGTTGTGACGCCCAAAATAATTATTTTTACAGACACTTCTTTCACAATGGGTCTATTGTTGTTTTCTCTTCTGTTACAGCTGTTTCCAATGCATTTATGACATGAAACGCGACGTAAGTGACGTTCATTGTAACGCTTCAGATAAAAATCCCGGACAGACTGCCTTGCGGTGGTGAGGTGGGGAATAGGCTCAGTAGGCGATTTTTACGGCACATTTAAAAAAAAACCTGTGTAGATCTGCTTATTTTGGTTGAAAAGCGTTATTAGTAACTGAGTGACATCACAAGAGGCAATTGATCAGATTACATGCAGCTTCCTCTGCAGCCACAAAAGGCTTAATGCCACTCTTTTTGATGACGCAGTAGCATACTACAAGACCTGTAAATACACTTTAATGGCCTATGTGAAAAAGGTGGAGTTGCCCTTTAAGTCCAACCCTCCAAAGAAAGCAGTGTCTCCAGCTGTTAGATCCATGAAACGCAGTAGAAAGTAAAACATTTGCCTCTGACGTCGAAGACTTCAGCAAGAGGCCTTTCCTTGTATTGGCCGTTCAGCATGTGTGTCTCAGAGGAGCGTTCAGCACAGTGATGTAAACCGAGAAGACATATCGATTATTCATCGTTTTCTTTGTGTCTGCAGTTGTTTCCCTTCCTCAGTTAAAATGACCCATTGCGTGGCATTATCAAAACACTCTCCTGCGTGTATTACACGTGCAGACCCCCCCGCAGCTGGCTCGAGCAAGCCTCTGGTGCGAGAACAGGAGTTTATATCCGTGTTAAATGTGTTGCTACCCACTATTGGTGAGGTAAAAAGGTCAAACCTGCGCCGGAATTTCAACGTCTCCTTGTAATTTCTCGATTAGTGTGGCGGAAATTTGTGGCAGCAACATGGGATTATATTTCTCAACTGAGCACTACAAAGCAAAACCCGATCCGCTGCTATTACGTAACAGCCGGTGACATAACTCTCCACAGCCCGGGACGGTCAGGGCGCACAGAGAGCGCAGGACGGGGAGGGGGGGGGGAGGAGGCCAGGGCGCACGGCTTGTGAACGGCCGGCCGGTGCAGCTGCACTCTCTCCTCTGTGCTGCTGCCGCCTCGGGGGGAATTAAATTATTTCGAAACAAGCGCACAAGAGGAGGTGTACTGTTGGACGAGGCAGAGAGGGTCAGAGGAGATGACGAGCGGGTTCTTGGAGCCGCTGTAAAGGGACAGGAAGGAGGCGAAGATGGCACTGCATGTTTTCAAATGCCTGCGCCGGCCCGGGCGCTAGAAACGACCAACAGGTAGTGTGACAGCTCCGGTGTTTGTCTCCAGCGCGAGTCAAATGGCGGCAGGTGGAGTTTAAAAACAGACTGACATAGCGAGTCGTTTGTGGTTTGTGTGTGTGTGTGTGTGTGTGTGTGTGTGTGTGTGTGTGTGTGTGTGTGTGCGATTGAGAGGTGAGAGTGTGTGAGTGTAGGGCCACCCAGTGTTTTGACAGGAGAGTTATGGAATATGAGGAGACTGACGCGCCCCTAGCAGACAACCCCATCAAAAGAGGTAAGAGGACCCATCACTGAGGTTTGATTCTGCATTTCATACTGCTCTACTTGAAATGTAACGCACCTGCAAGATGCAAGGCGGGTGCTGATTTAAATAATAAATAATGTGTCCTATTTATATTCTAAAGTGTGATTTCATGGCCCTCTGATCTCCCAGCATGCCCTTCTCTCCCCACTCCTGCCCACCTGTCCTCCACCAGCTGACTTTGTGTCTCACTGTGTACACTATTATCTTCTTTCATCCGTCTTACCCTCCTCATCTCATTCACCAGAGTGTGGGTAAGGTGCTGTGAGTTCGTAAGAATGGCAGTAAACCGGAGTAATCCCCAAGGATTAGTTCTTATTTCTGCTTCTGTTTTTGGTCAATGCTGTTCTATTCAAGGCCTCTCCCCGGCTAAAATCAAACCCTTGGCAGTCGCTCAGGATAAGACACCTGCTGCCTCTGCCACAGAGACCTACTGCACACCTTAACTACTGCTCTCATGGCATGGCGAGACAGTGTGCCAGAGCTCACCTGCGCTGCTGCACCGAGGATGAACGTCATCATCGATGCTTCAGTTTGAGAGATGTGAGGTGCAGAGTCAAGAAAAGACAGTGCATGCAATTAACATGGCATCATGAGTGAACATAGGATTAATATTCCATTAGAAGGTTCAAGGATGAAGGTTTATTTATTTGTCATCCTATAACACAGCAGTGCACTGTACTGCAGTATAAATATAGAGATAAACATACAGGACAAACAGAGATTATGTATTTTTCTTGAGGTACGTGTGTCAGGTGTTTGCTGATACATGTACACAAATAAGCTTGGAAGTTTCTGTTTTATTTCGTCAGGTGTAATCACGCGGTCAACTGAATGGCAGGCTGCTGTTAATGTAGGAGAGCCGAACATTTTGAATGACACTTGATCAGTTCGTCAGTGACAGTAACACTGAGACGCGCAGACAGTTTCAGTTTTATTTTCCCCCAGTTTTGAGATGTCTGCCATTGATACCTCTGCCACTTCTCAAACCTTGAAAGAGGCATGTAACTAAATAGCTCAACAGTGGTGATATTTTCCAGACACAATTTCCTGGGAACTATATTATTTTACATTAAAAAAAAAATGTGAAAAGTGTCAGCAGCAAAGTTTACTAAAGCAAAGCACTTAATGAATGATTTAGCAGTATAATCATTAGAGAGAAAGATAACAGACACAATCAGATTTCATCAAGTATTTATTATAGCCAGTATTTTAAATAGTACCCATAAGTCATACTGTAAAAGCAAAGATAGCATACAAAAATATTACTTTGGCAGAGTGAGATGCATCCACACAGATAGGTATACATATCTGATATAAAATGACTTAAGTATACAAGGTGTATGGCAATAAATGTACCAAGTTTAAAAAGTAAAAGTGGAAAAGTAAAAGTACAATTACACATAAATGTACATCAGCCTGGCCAATTATTGAATCCAGTATTTAGAATTGTTCTGATTATGGAATTATGCGGACTGCAATCTGAAAAGTAACCAGTATCTCAAGTTATTTAAATGAATATGGGGGAGTACATACTTGCCTTAAAAATGTAGTAGAGAGACAGTAACAAGTAGCTTAGTAGAAAAGTGAAAATAGTACATCAAAACTTTGCTTAAGGACGGTACTTGGATAAATGTGTTTAGTTACATATAGTTACATGATATTTTATGATATCATAAAGTGGTTTGAATATTTGAAATGAAATGTAATCACAAGGGAAACAGAAACATAACATAGGACTAAAAGTAAAGAAAACATGTTGTGGTATTAAATGTGTTGTTTATTTGGCTTCAGCTCTCTTCAGTGTTGATAGAAAAAGTCAAGGAGATATACTCGGTTGCACTGCTGGTAAATACAGATTCATATATACAATGCCAAAAAACACTTAAAGTCCTTCAACATTGGTAAAATTCGCACTGTGCAACCAAACCACCCACACAATTTTCTTTTTTTTTTTTTTTTAGAGTGCCAAAGTTTCCAAATATACCAAATATGACGGGGTAACTTTGGGGGAAATTTGTCTGAAATGATCTTGAGCTGGAACAACATAACACGCAAGATACTGTGGAAAGCGGGAAGTGGAGAAAGCCAATTTTGGCAATGTCAATGCTTCTTGAAGGGAAATAGGATGGGTGCAAAAGGGTTAAAGGTTTGTGTAAAAAAAACAAAAAAAAAAAACAAGAAAAAACACCAGGAGCTTACTGATCAGGACCCAGAACTGCTGTGATGGTGTTTTAATCTGGTTAAAGTGGAGTTTCAGTGTGGTTGTGCAGTTTTTCATACTGCTGAGATGGCTCATCTGAAGGTGATGAGTGTCTTGGTTTTAGTGGCTGTTGTGGGTGTCTTCTCATTTATCTCGAACGCTCGGTTTCATCTCTGGTTCTGCTCCACATTGTTGTCCCTTTCTTCCTGTAGAGTAAAACTGTGTTCCTGTACATTGTTGGATACAAACTGTCTGTGGTGTCTTTCAGTGACCTTTCGTCTTTTACACATGTTGTTCTGCATTTATTTGGGAAATACTGGTGCTTTTTGTAAATCAAAGTGATGTCAAGCATTTGGCCTCTTTAGCTGTCTTCTCATTGATTTTATAAAAAGGGGTGTCACAGTTCTCCAATCCATGATTCAGTGTGACTCAAAGGTCAGGATTCAAATTTAAACATTCTTTTCAGCAATGACAGCGATGCCATTGTTGAAAAGCAATCGAGTACCGAGTTGTAAAGAAGACGGTGAAGATGGTCAAATTTCAACATTTACATTCAAAATGTAAAAACTATATTTCCCTAGTCAGCTGGGAACAAACTAAAAAGAGAAACATAAAACAAGAAGTAGAGTCGATAAGATGGCAGATAGGCATCTCACGACAACGGCTCGAGTCTCCTCACCTGCAAAACCCACGCTTTTTTCAGCGCGTGTGTGCGTAGCAGCATTCACAAGTCAGCGAGAGTAAACAGAATTAAGTACTAGAAGAATCAGCAGATCAATAATACCTTTTCTTACTACATTTTCTTATTATTCAGTCATGTAAATCATTGTCACAGGTCTACAAGACATTCTGCTAAAAACACCTTGAAGCTGTGAATCCTGCCGTTAATGTCACACTTTTTGGTTGTTACACTTTGACCTCGTCTTCTTAAAAATCTTATCTTAAGCAAAGATACAGAACATTTCATTTATTTTCCCCTCGCTGACTGCAAATATACAGTATTTATGGATTGATTAAAATTATCGATCCTTTTAAGTGCTGAGCCACATTTATTATTTCTTTATTATTTATGAATCTGTGAATTTATTTATGAATCAGCACAAGATACTGAACGATAATTACAATTTCTGTCAGATATTCAATAATCCGGACCTGCTTCAACAGGCCTGCTCTCATCTGAATGTATACCTGTGTATTTTTTTTTTTTTTTCAAGTAATCACTACGCTATGTTCATTTTCTCTTTTTGTTTTGTACATTTTTTCCTACATTTGTTTTGGGCTGGTTTCGATCATCATCATCATCTGGCTTCACTGTAAACATTTTGTCTCTGTTTCTGTGCTGTATGTGTCGGATTTATAATCAGGCACATTGGTCAGACTACTCTCTGGGTTCAGCGGTCTTCAGTGCTGTTATGTAACGCAGCAACTGTCACTTCAGCAGCCAGTGTAGAGACGTGAGTGAGATTTTGACTGATGAGCAGTGGTGATGTTTGTGCCTCTGTAATCACCAGGGTCGTGTATAGCGAGTGTCTGTTTGTGCGTGTGTGCGTGTGTGTGTGTGTGTGTGTGTGTGTAAATGGTGGTACATTTATGGTCTGGCTGACAGGTGTGTACGTGCTGCATTTAGTTTGTATGGAAGCCGATGGTGGTGATTGTGTGAGATTATTTTTCCACCACCAACCACCGACCACAACCGTTTATTCCACCCTGCGCAGAGATCACCTATAATACCTTAAAAATGTTACGCTAATAACATGTTTCGCAAATGACAGTGGCTCAGTGTGAAATTCAGTGTGATGCAGGTGAGCTTGACTCATTGAACATGGCTCATCTGTGTTACAAAGAACGAAACCAACAGCTTTAACCTTCAAAGTGAGGGTCCAGTAATTAGCAGAGGAAAAAAAAAGATCTCACAAATTATTTTCATAAATTAACAAATGAAGCCAGCCTTCACACTTCCCCCTGAAATCCGATAACAAATGAAACCAGCCTTCACACTTCCCCCTGAAATCCTATTAATGCTTCGCTTTTGTAAATGTTCAACATATTTATTTAGCTCAAAGACCCTCAGGATCATGGAAACATTTTAAAATTCAGAAAAAAGGATCGCTCTCAGTTTGGAAACGAAGCTCACGTGTAGTTCAAAAAGTCTCGTTCAACGTGTGGATCGTTTTCATTTTTATTTAGCAATCCCCTTCGCTCGGTTAGTGTTGAAATTTCTTTGCACTTTCCGCGTGTGCGTGCATCGCTCTGCTTTCATTCCATGGTTTCTGCTTATGAAGCAAAACTGATTTGATGATGGGAGGAAAACAGTGGAAACCACAGAGGCCCTGATCAGGCGCCAGACAAAGGCCGGCTAGCTCTACATCTTCCATTGATACTTATCTCACCTGCCTTCAAACCTCTCTGTTTCTCAGACACGCGCGCACACATACGCACAGAAATAAACCCCTTGGTTCAGACCCTCCACGCATTTACCCACACCGACTGCATCTTCGACTTTCTCACAATTGTGGTCAAACAGGCAGACAAGAAAGAGGACCTGTTGCTTCACAGACACCCACCTTCCTCTGCCTTCATCTCCTGTGTGTGTGTGGGTGCCTGAGAGTCACACAAACATCACACAGACACCCACCGGTGTAAATAGAATCTCCTAATTTAATCAGTAAGGCCTCTTATCAGTACACAGGCCTTCGTTCATTGGAAAACGTGCCCAAAATGCACTGTGTGCTGCAAACCTTGGTCCAAACTGTCATTAAGGATTTGACAATGAGTTTAATCGTGGCTGAATCTGTCGTAGCCTGAGTTTGACTTGAATCTGGGGTGGCTTTCTGTCTCAGTTGCTCTTCTTTAACACCTTGCGTAATCACTAAAGCAATCTAAGTACCTTTCATGATTACACGTAGTTAGATGACCGTGGAGTGATGTGCTCATTTGTATGGTTTTTTTTTAAGGTTTTGATGTTGCGCTTGATTTACAGTTCAGTACCGTGGGCATGGTGTTTCATTGCAAAGCTCACCCTGCTACAGTGCAGGTTTCACTAGTGGAGGAAGTATTTCGGATTACAGTAAGTAAAAGCAGTGTTACATGAAAATCCTGTTAGCGTAGCGGTGTCCTGATTTATAGATGTAATATTGTGAAGAAACACAAAATTTGAATATTGGTAATGTGTTAAATATACTCTAATGATAATATAGTGTGCAGGGTGGATCTTTTGTTTCTTAGTACAGCTCTTATTTCTTTTTGTTACACAAAAAAAGTCAAAACACACCGTAAACAAAGTTAATGATGACTTTGACTAATAACGATTTTCTTTTATTGTGATATCATTATTATGAATTCATTTGGCCACAATAATGGTGTTATACAAATTTGTGTCCCTCATTTAGAATTATATTTGAAGGTTACTATTTGAAAGAAAAGTTGATTTTTGAATCATTTCCAACTAACGCTGTCTGTACTTGACAAGTTGAGAATGAGACTCAAAAATCAATTTTCCTATCAAATTGGACCTTAAAGAAGCAGAAGTCTTGGGAACATAAAGTACAATTATGTAAGTAAATTAAGTATTTAAAAAAAAGTAAAGATTTACCAATTGTTTGATGATTGGTTGGTTTGCAAGCAGGATTACACAAAAAACTACTGAATGGATTTCCCCCAAAACTTTCTCCTTTTTGTATGACTTTTCAAGATTGGACTTTTTCCAACATGTTAACTTATATCTCGGGGGAACAATCCTAGGATGCTGTTGAACAAAAAAACAGGCGTATTTAGGTGGCTGGTATGGATGAGTATGGATGAGGGAACTTTCCGGGCCTTGGGAAAGCAATGTGCTCATTTATAATGTTTTATACTCTAGGTGTCAGGTAACTATAATGTCATGCAGCAGAAGTGTTAAGTAGCAGAGGATATAAATACGAGCATTTAGAAACAGTTCTTGACTAAATGTGCTTCATTTAGTAAGACCGGCTGGTGTAAAATCTGACCCTCTTTAATAAATAAGTCGCACAGTGTTGTAATCTGGGGCTCAGTGTGGGGTTTAGCCCCAGTTTCAGTCTGACGTGTGAAGCCTACGACTACACTGCATCTTTATGTTTCTGCTTCTAAAATATTCACCTCTGGAGCTCATCTGTAATCCTGTTTTGTGTGTATTTTTTTATTCACTTCCTCCATTTCTCTACCTTCAGGAGGAGCCGTGTCCAAGAAGACTCATTTGAGTAAGTTCTCCATGAGATTCTGCATCTGTGTGTGTGTGTGTGTGTGTTTGTGTTAGCATGCATGTGTGTCTGCGTGTGGTGATGACATTGCTTGTGTTTGTGCTAGATATTTGTGCATGCATTGTGGTAAACTTCATAGTTAGCGAACATACAACATTGCACCTGTGAAGCAACAGACACACACACACACACACACACACACACACACACACACACACACACACACACACACACACATACACACAAGCACTGTGGTGTCACTGGAGTTGGGCTATTAGGTGCTGTGTGTTGCACCTGTGCTGCCCCCCCCCACCACCACCACCACACACACGCGCGCACACACACATACACACACACAGTGATGAAAATACAACTCCTCTGGCTTTGGCACTTTGGCATCTGAGTGCAGATGACAGCGATAGCATCTTGTCTTTTTTTAACTTCTTTGGTTTAACACTTTCTGCCGCAGCTTTAGTACACCTGGGCGGGTTATCAACAGTAGCGATGCTGCGTGTAACACTCCGCCAACCTTCAGGTTAGGTGGTGTGATATTAAAACGAGCGTGAATAATAACGACTGTATTGATTGTTGTTGCTAAACGAATGCACATAAAACCAGATGGAACAGAGTTTTTAACTAACGGTCTTGTTTTGGAGGTTAGCAGTAAGGACGGAGGTACTACAGGTGGAGGGAGGGAAATGTTAGTTAAGTGTGTTTCTGCAAATCCACAAAAAAGTTTAAACTTGAGGTTGCAACTTTACATTTCGCTCTTGTCACAATGCTTATGCTCTGCTTAGGTTTAGGCACAAAAAACACTTGGTGAGGGTGAAGAAAACATGGTTTGACTTACAATTTGTGTGTTGGTCACCACAGTAACGGCTGGAGATGGTCCGCCTTACCGTGAAAAATTGACGCTTTTGGGCTCCACAAAAAATGCCCGCAGATGTCCCCACACACTCGACAGCAGTCCTCCGTTTGGCAGCCGTGTGGCTTGTAATGTCACCACCGCCTTCCTCTCCACCTATTGATAAGAACGCGATTTGCCACGTCTGGTATAAATTTCAACCTCTGACGTTTTGCTGAAATGTTAACCGACCTGGTTTAATGTCCTGGTGACTGGGCTCAGCCTGATTAAAGGATACACTTGAGGGACCTTTATCTGTACTCAGTTCATTGCTCTCACTGCCAGTTAGGAAGAAAATGTATTTAGTGACTTTCACAATCTCAATGTATTTTCTTATTACTGTCTGAAACACACCCGTGTGCATCAGAAGATCAGCAACCTCAAAAATCTAGATGGAAATCATACGTGTGACTTTGAGTGGAGATAAGATCTACTGCATCATCTCTTAGTCATCCCTGTTGAGAATGATTTGTCTTAAATTCTCAGGGAGAGCCTAAAAGGTGCCAGACAGTATCAGGCAATTTTTTTCGATGTGTGGTGTCGAGTGAGGGGGTGAAGGATAACAACAAAGGTATGAGGAAAAAGTACCTTGAGAAAGAAGCCAGGCGAGGGGACAGCCCCCCCTTTTTCTTTGTGTCTCTCTCCTCTCTCTCTCTCTCTCTCTCTCTCTCTCTCTCTCTCTCTTTCTCTCTCTCTCTCACACACACACACACACACACACACACACACACACACACACACACACACACACACAGATGAGGAAGGTGAGGCGGTGACTGACACTCAAAAGTCTGAATATGTGTGCTAAAGCTGCAGAGAGCACCTGACCCGGCTTTGCTAGAGGACGGACGAAAAGAGAAGAAAAGATTGAGAGGACTGATAGGTGGTGTGAAGAGAAAAAAAGAAGTGTGTGAAAAGAAAGACAAAGTGAGAGGAAAAGTGAGATTGTGAAAGTGGGACAAGCGTCTTAAGACGAGTGGAGGAGTGAGGATGATGCGAGGTAGGGATTAAGTTATTTAGTGTGTATGTATGTGTGTATGTGTGTATGTGTGTGTGTGTGTGCGGTGGGGGGAAGCACAATCAAAGATATTTTATTAATAAGATCAATTGCATGCTTTTTTTTTTTTTTTTTTGGCAAAGTTTCTCTCCAAAGCATCAGGTTTAATAGTTTACGATTGTTCTAAGCGATGATATGACTGCTTCTGATGGACCGCTGTGTGTTCAAGACGTCTAATAATGTCACCTTCTGGTTCAAAACTGTTTTTAGCTTTTGCCAAGTCCCCGAAATAACTGTTTTAGTGCAGACTGCGACACCTGCGTCTTCAATCGTGTCGCCGTCTTTTTGAACGTTATCAGACTTTGCGATTAAGCTTCTTACTTCAGGTTTGAAGTAACACCTGGTTAAACAGTGAAACTTGCTCCATATTTGCACTATTATGCGCTTATGTCAAGCAATTTTATAAAACGATTTTGACGTTTCAATTAAAGTTCAAGCTTGAATCAACCAAGGATATTTTTAGTAGGTTCGTACTGCTTCCCAGATAGCATCTTAAAGACACACACACAAACACACACACACACAGGCTCTCTGAGTTTTAAAGCATACCTTAAGAAGACAGATGTTCTTGTTTGTTTTGAAATTCAGGTTCTCTCCAGAGTTCATGATCGTATGACTGTTGGTTTACGTTCACATCGATATATGCGTTTCAGTCTTATGGTTTGGCAACATGACTCAATTTTGAGCTCCCTTTGATGCATTTAAGATTTGAATCACGTCTCAGATATTTTTACCCGCTGTCTCACTCCCACATGTACAGTGCACCTCAGGCAACAGGCTGAGGCGACTCAAGATGCTGAGAATCGGGGGGCAATAAGTCGTTTAAAAAAACGGTTCACTGTGAAGAAACAGATGTCCGCCATTTGTGTTTTGTCTGCGGTAACCGTATGTCCATTGTAAGTAATCTGAGTAACAAAACGAAAGTCAATTAAGACCCAAGAGCCGGGTCATAAGATGACGTTTGAGATGCTGCAAACCCCCCCCTTTTTTTTTTTTTTGCAAATACACTTCCACTGAAAAACTAACCAACTTAAAACCGAAAGAGACAGGAAAACAGGATGCCTCGCAACCGCAGTGCATCAGTTTGAATGGACTGACTCCACACACATACAGTAGACAGGATGCAGAGGAAATGCTGATGAGATTGTAGAAAATGTGATCATCAAAGTGATAAAGAATTTGAATTGTTTTAAAAAGTACTTCAGAATTGACAGAGCTGAAATAGACGACACACAGAGCGGAGAAGGGCATGAGAAATAACGTCTTTGCAAGCCGCTTACACGCGACCCCCCCTGCAACACACACACACACACACACACACACACACACACACACACACACACACACGCACACACAGATCTGCAGCTGCTTGTTAGATGGCGCCTAGATGAAGCATATCTCAGCCCTGCAGCTGTGTGTGGATACTGTGCGCATGAGGGAGAGAAAAGCAGCCTCCCACTGCGAAATATACAACTTGTGTCTTCACCCCAGCGATGAACAATTAATGGTCTAACTCTCTCTGCTGTCACACGCCGGCAATGGGCTTGATGCCGTCAGAATTTACGCACAGAGAATTCATATGGCTTTGTTGTTGTGTTGGGGGGATTCCTGCGTCGACTGTTATACAGCTTCTTTGTCACAAAGGATTTCCTTGTTCCTCTGGGTGCACAAACCTGCAGAGCACTTCCAAAAGCAGCAGAAGCGTTTGGCTTCAGATCAAAGCGAACATCAAAAATCGCAGGTGACACATTCCCCCCCGAAAAATATGGTAAAAAGAACAGTTGAGCTGATTCATACCCGTTGTCAAAACATTGCCTCTTTCAGACACCCCCAACTTCAGCCACACTTCAAAGTAGAAGATGATAAATGCGATGCTTATTAGTGTTCAGATCAGCTTTGATAATTTTCTGAGACATCGTTCTATAGGTAGTTTTTCTCACTCTGTTGTTGTCAAATAATGAATGAAACTAAGTGGCGATGGAGTTCTCACAGTATTTAACACTCGTAGACCCGTAGGAAGCTGTGAAATATATACGTGTCCGGAAATGTTCGGTAACGAAATATTTAAGGCCGACGAGCGCCGTCTGACTTTTCAGTACAATTCTGTAGCTCGTCAATATTAGAAGTCATATTTATTTAATTTCTTTTTGTTTCAAATTGTTGTTGTTTTTTTTTTTTCTAAACTAGATCCTAAAATACAGACAACAGTTATTTTGATAGAATTGCAGTCTTAAATGTTGGATTTTCATAAAGGAAATAATTTCTGACAGGCATAATTTGATTTTGTGTTGGCAAGTCAGAGTCATTTTTAAAGATTTAACAGATGCAATTTCGCTTTGCGTGACTGGACGGATGAATCAGAATTTGGATTTGGTACATTTACCTTTAATTTGCTGAATATGGATGGCAAATACAAAAGAAAAGCCTCGATTTTATGTGTATTATAATTATGTGTGATAGTTTATTTTGGTGACTACAAATATTTCACGATAACGTGTTTTCCCTCACTTGATAAATTCTGATACGATAGAAAACACACCTGTGTTTATTGACCAAACGTTGTTTGATCATTTATATAAACAACAAACAAAAAACGCTGAGATGTTTTTAACATCCTGGCTCAGTAACATGCTAAATTAAAATATAGTATAGTATAGTTATATTGATATATTAATCAATACAGTGGAGAGAAAAAATCCCCCTAAAAAAATGTTTATCATTAACCATAATGAAATTAAATAAATGATTTCATTATTTTAAAATCACATTACCTCAGTTATGAGAAGGTGGTGCCATGGATGAATAAAATGATTGTAAATGTTAAATGCAGGACACTAAATAAGCACCTTTCAACAGATGCTAGTAAATTATGCAGGTGGCTGGTGGATCTGTTTCACTCACCAGCCAATAAATCGACTGACTCTTCGGTAAAATTTTAACATTTGTTATCCATTAATCAGTTGACAGAAAGCCTTTCGCACCCTGCATGTATTTATATACACATGTGTGTTTTTAAGAAGAAGTTTGGGATTGATCAACAGTTTGTGTGTGTGTGTGTGTGTGTGTGTGTGTGAGAGAGAGACTAACCAACTTGTTTGTTAATCTCTGTGTGTCTGTGTGAGTGTGTGTATGTGCGCATAAGGGTGTGAGTCGTGTACACACACTTTGTTTGCAGTCTTGCTTGCGTGTGTACTAAAGGTAAGCTTCCGTCACAGGAAAGTTGAGGTTTTTTGTCCGTTTACAGTGCAAAGAAAAGACTGCTGACAAGGTGATTTCAGGCAAAGAGTAAGGAGTTGAGAGGGGCAACCTGTATCGTCCACCTCCTCACTCCCCGCACCACACACCGCCCACCGACACACATACAAACACACACGCACATACACAAAAGTACTGAGTGTGGAGAGAAACTCTTTCTGGGTTGAAACTGTGAAATCAGTGTTTGATATTTGGAACTATGCTTTGCTTATTTAAAATGATGCACACTGATGACTCTTTCTCGGGCTGTTGTCGTTTAACGCATTAAAAACGTCATGATGAAGCACTCTTTTTTTTTTTTTTTTTTTTAAATCATCACCAAGCTTGAGAATTTGATTTTTTTTCCTGTCCCGCGTTCATTAGAAAGTCATCGCACTAAAACCTTTGTGTTTATACAGCAATGCCTTAGCTGGTTGTATGTCGGCGCAGACAAATGCTGCTTTTTTAAGAAGTCATTGATAACTCGGAGTGATGATTGAAATAAATCAATCCATCTCCATGCGGCGGTGCCTTGGTATACTTTGTATGCGGAAGCGTGGGAGGAAGGTGGCACTCTTTTATTCCGTCTGACAGACCAGAGTATTTCCATCTACTGTGCTCAAACCTCTCCACTGCTTATAACATCATCCAGCACATGGTTTATCCATCCTAGAATGATATAGAATGATCCAGAATTTTAAAATCCATCTGATTGATTGATTTCCCTACATGATCATGCTTCAGTATGAAGACATTCACACAATGTTGTGTGGTGTGATTATGGTTGGTTTCATAATATAGGGTGTTTCAAGGATGCAGTGGAAATATAGAATATTCAGTGATTGTTAAGTTTAAGCCCTGACATAATGCAGCGAGCAAAATAGTCATTATTTGGGTCATGTTGAGCCGTAGAGCAGGCCTGCCACACGGCTGTACACTGATATTAGCTATTTAGGCATAAGGCAGTTAAAAAGTCCAGTTACTTTTAGTTCCAACACACATGTATTTGTATTTTCAAGCACTCATCTTCGAGCTTTATTGCGCGCTGGATATTATAGCCCCTACTCTGTCTCTGAGAAAACCACTAAAAGGAGAAATGAAGGTGGTTTGGTTCTTTTTTGGGTATTTTTTTATCTCTCACACGCACAGACACCAGAAGATTATGGGTTTGATCGGTCAAGGCCTGTGGTCAGAGATACCCAAGTGACACACAAAGAGTTCTCAGCAGCTGATTGTAGACTCTGTTGCAGTGAATTTTCCACCAGTGTTATAAGAAAAGAGTACCCAAAATTCAGATTTGAGAGAAAGTAAAGCTATCGTGTGAAAGTATCACTTTGATTTCAGTCAATTATTTATTTTTTGTAGCATTGAACACAAGTCTTCAGGTATCTGATATTAAAGAAATGTAATTTAGTCTGGCCAATTACTTCTTTTTTTTTTCTAGATTGCCAATAAGATAGATACATTAAAAGGGCACCTCAACCAATTTTATACAATACAGTGTGTTTGCAGGTCTTGGGGAGCACTACTGCATATATCTCCTGGGGTATTAATTTTGATTGTTTATTCGTAAACTGTGTTACATTGTTGTAGGGGTGCAATACAGACCAGTATCAAAACCCTGTGCCTACATTACCCACAATGCAACTAGCCCACTGAGCGACATCGCTGGAGGCAATTTATCAGATCACACGCAGCTTCCACTGGAGCCACAAAACGCTTTATACTACTTTCTTCACATATGCGGTAGTACTCTCCATGACCTGTAAACACACTTTAATGTGGAAAATTTTTGTAATTACAACATGCAACGTGTAATCTAGTAAATAGCAACTAGATTTAGCAATAAATGTAGTTTAGCAAAATGTACATTATGTGCCTCCTGGAGTGGAAGTATAGAGTAGGAGAAAAGTAAAGTACAAGTACCTCAAAATTGTACTCAAAAAGTCTACTGACACACTCACAAGTGAACAAAGGAAGATTGTAGACACTGTTTTGCAGGTGTTTTTATTATTTTTTGCTTAATGCTATGCTGCTTTAGATAGCATGCTGTTATCTCAGCCCAGTTGAGAATTATCATTGCTATGATTGTATGGAAAGTTGTTGAGGGAGCGGTGTGTGTGCGATTGCTGTTTGTGTGTGCGTGCGTGTCAACATGAACAGTGAAAGGTTGTGGGTCTCGGTGGATTTCCTGTTGTTTGAGGTTGACAATCAGAACTGAAATAGTGAAAAAAAGAGACCACTCATGTACTCTCCACCTATCCTGCACTGCTGACAGAAACACAATCATAGTCGCAGCTCAGCAACTTTATTTTACCCAATAATGAATAAAATGTTGCATGAAGCTGAGTTTGAAGGGGCGTGTTTCGTCTTCCAAGGGAGGCTTTATTTCAGTATTCCAGTATTTTGTCTAAATCTGTGAAATCCTTATCTTGAGATGAATCTTGAGGTTAATCAATCAGCTCCATAGGTAGCAAGTCGCCGTCCGATCAGCGGAGAGTGTTTCTGCTTTATCGTACATGCTGCTGCTCGAAGTATACATCCAAAAAGTGTGTTTTACCTCAGACCTCCTGTCCTCCTCAGGAGCCTTCAGGTGATCCCTGTGGCACCGCAAAAAGAGGGCACACACTGACACACTGACACACACACACACACTTGTGAACAAATCTGACACAGTTATGCACGGAAATACTGCTGCTTATTATAAGCATCAGACGTAACTGTCACACCATCAGTGCATCTGTGGAAGGAAGAGAGGAGATGACAGATAAAAAGAGAGATAATAGCGAACAAAATCAAAATAGTGCATGATCTGCTTCCTGGATGAGTATCATCATTCATAAAAGCGTCACGCAAATGCGGATCACGCAGCTTGCGATGCACAGGCCCCTATCGGTTCATTGGGGATGCTTTAAAAACTCCCCGCGCGCCCAGACGACATGCATTGTACACGTCTGGTTCTGACAGAAAAATGTCCACCTTGCAGAAAGACTGAGGGGTGTGAGAGCTCGCAGAGATCAGGGGCATGAGAGGGTGGGGGAGGGGGGGAGGTAGGTGAGAGGGGGATGGCCGGTTACTGGCAGTGATGAAGGAGAGAGTACATTACTGGCAGCTGTGTCCTTTATGAGCGAGACAGAGAAGGATTCACAAAGAAAGAAGTGACATGAAAGAGGGACACTCAGAGTGAAAGAGAAGCCAGTCAACCACTTGAAAGCGCTCTGAGGTTGACACCTTCATATTCTCCGCCTTACTCCATTTGCAAATATTCCACGTCCTCAGAAGACTCTCCTCGTCATATTTGATGTTATTTTGCTCTTTTATTATTAGGGCAAGAAGTGTTGGAGAGGAAACTACCTTTGGTTTACTCTGGTCACACAAAAACAGATAGATGTTCAAGGGGAAGTACAGCAGAACACAGAGTTCTCACAGTGGGAATCAATTTCCAGTTTGCTTCTCTTGGTAAAAAAACATGCAGTGTCATTGTGATGGTGGCATGTTTTACTTTAACAGGCACACGCGTTGCTTTGTGGAGGTTGCGAGTGATGTTTTAGTCAATATCAAAATGATTTATGAATCAGAAATTATAAGGAGTTCTTCAATATTGTTAAAATCAATTAAAGAATTGTACATTAAACACTCCAAGAGACCCTATAGCGCCAGAAATTACATACCGTGCATTTAGATATTGCATTCTTACACTTTATTGAGATTATACCGAGCTGACAATTAAATTTATATAAAGTAATGAGTTCATCCTAAAGTTACGGGGTACTGATACTCATCAGGTCAGCTGTTGGGCAATTTAGCTCAAGATCACGTATCTTTGAACTGATTGACAATGACAAACTTACTCCTTGTTGGATGCTACTTGCTGGTATGTGTGTTTCAATTGTTTTCAGAGCTGCGTCTGAATGTGTCAATAACCACTTTTACTTCTGTGTGCTCAGCCCAGATTGAAGTTATCCCCTGCAAGATCTGTGGTGATAAGTCCTCTGGAGTGCATTATGGAGTCATCACTTGTGAGGGCTGCAAGGTGAGATGGCAGGGTCTGACACACACACACACACACACACACACACACACACACACACACACACACACACATACACGCACATTCAGTGTGTGTCCATTCAGTATTCTAGCAGCCTGATAACTTGGCTTAGCACAAAACCTGCTAACGTGGGGAAACACTGTAACATCCTCCAACCAGCACTTCTAAAGCACAAAACCCAAAATGTAAAAATTTCATTCAGTGGTTTTACACAATTTTTATTTTTATAGCTATATTTTTATGTCCTGCTAGCTAACTACATGTCCTGGTCAAGATATAAAGCATAGCATTTCTACAATAAAATGTCTAAAAACAATTAGACCATATTTTGCTGAGTTGTGAACTTAGAATATCTCAAATTTTTCCAATAATGTTTTCGAGAAATCCACAGTTTTGCCCGAGGTTCTGGTGCATATCATTTTGTCGCCAGACACTATAGTTTTATGGACAGTCAGCAAATAGTGGCTCTTCAACTATGAAGACAGCAGCTCCCATGATCACGTGCTACTTTGTGACATTATTACTGGTCTCTCATTGGTTTTAATTGAGGTATCCCAAGCAGCAGAAATGTCATACTCCGCGTTTTAAAAAAAAATCTTTAAGGGATCTCAAGAGTCTTTATTTGTGTCTGGCTCAAAAACCCTATTTTTGCTGGTCTCTGTTCACTCTTCAGGGATTCTTCCGGCGTAGCCAGCTGCCTACTGTATCCTACTCATGCTCCAGGCAGAGCAACTGTCAGATCGACCGGGCCAGCCGCAACCGCTGCCAGCACTGCCGTCTGCAGAAGTGCTTGGCGCAGGGCATGAGCAGAGATGGTGAGAGGAAAAACACACAGACACGCAGACAAACTTAATCCTTCATCTAGCATTTGCTTATTTCCGTATGTACGCTTTTTTGCCTTCCGCAGCTGTGAAGTTTGGCCGGATGTCCAAACGTCAGCGGGACTCTCTGATCGCTGAGGTGGAGAGACACCGTCAGCAGCAGCAGCAACAGCAGCAGCTACAGGGAGACACCCAGTCTGTTTTGTCCTACCCCACCAAGGCCCGCCAAGAACGTTCCCCGCAGCTCCTTCAGCCCATGGCCTACCCCTTCAGCGGTGACGCCGATCTACTGCCCTACGCCGTTGAAATGCACCCTTACCTGGTGTGCTCCCCAAGCGAGTCGCAGGTGTCGAGTATGATCTACCGAGGCTCAGGTGTCTCTCCCACATCGAGATCCCAGGGGAGGGGGGACAACGGTGGTCACCCCGACATACGAGGTGAGGCACTCGTGTGTACTCACTTCACTGCGTGCCATTCCCTTCCATCCTCTTCTGCCTGTTCCTTATTTTTCTGTCTGTTTCTCTTGCTCACGTCAGGGTTTGAAACATCTCATGATGGGATGGCAATTCATGCCTACAATCCTCTGGAGGACCCTTACAGCCTCTATCCTCACTCTCTGAGAAACATGGGTGAGTAAACAGCACACTGGGCAAACATACAAAAGCTGAAATCAGCTGTGCTTGATTTTTTTTAAAGGAGACCTATTGTTTGTGCTTTTTAGTTTTTTTGTTCCTTTCCCTCAGTGTTTTATATGCTGTATGTTCAAGTGCATGTAAAAGATCTTGAAAATTAAAATGTCAAAGTCAGCAAAACACTGCTCCTGAAACGCCTCATTACTAGTCCTGCCTTCAATTCTGTGACTTCACACTATGTCACCATGTCATACATTTGCATATTTTAGCAGCTAGTTTGGCATTTAAGAGTTCATTAAGCCCAACTGCCCTGTTGTTGTTAGGGGTGCTGGCTCAGGCATTTGTGAGTTGACCAATCAAAGGAGACGAGAAGTGGGGGGCCTTAAAGAGACAGTAGCTAAAACGGAATGTGTTTTACCATTAAAGCATGTAAGCCTGTTAGTAAAAACCAGTAGTAACGTAAGATAAATGAGCACAATATGTCTCCTTTAATGTCATTATCTCAATATAAAGTTAATTATTTCATTATCTCAAGGAAATAAGCGTTGTTTTCTCAAGATAAAGAGACAATCAACATTGTATCATGAGAGAACAAAAGATTGTTTCCAATTTTAACTTGAAATGTTTATCAAAGATCAGGAATGGCATGCCAGCTTTCATAGATACTGATCAACGCATCAGACCGTGCTTCATTCTTACCTGTTTAACAACAGACTTTACTGTACCATTCAAATACCCAACCAGGGAAAACATGCTTACAAGTAATGGCAAAAGTACAGTAAGAGTTTATAAGGTTTGCTTTGAAGATCCCAGTGCTTTTTCATGATTATTATCTTGTTACGTCGAGAAATTCCAAATCTGGTCTCCACCAGATAACAACGTGAATTATCCCCAAGATTTTCATATGATAACAAACCTTATTTGCTCAGATTAATAACAATTAAATTGGCATAAAAAAATATTGGAAGTATGTCCCTCCTTGGCTTCCATACCTGAAGATATGTGTGTTGTATATTTAATATTATATGTGTTTGCCTTCAGATGAGCTGTGTGCCAGCATTGTGCGCTCCCACAGAGAGACCAGCCAGTACCGAGTGGAGGAGCTGCAGGCTCTCCGATGGAAGCTGTTCAGCAGAGAGGAGATCCAAACCTACCAGAACAAAGTATACCAACCTGACGGCTGTTTTTTTTTTTTTTTGGCTCTCACACTCCCTTTGTATTTGTGTGACATTACTCAGTTATGCAGTCTCAAAGCATAACATGTCATTTCAGATGGCTTGAGGCTGAGGCTACTTTTGATTCATCAAAGAGAAAACTGAAAGAACTTGTTTTGTCATTTTCCCCCTCCTCTTCTTCTCCCTCTTTGATCCCACAGAATGATTATGTTCAATTCAAGTTTAATGACCTTTCTGATCCTCAAAAAAACGACCTTTCATTAGCGCATACAAGTATGCTACAATTACAGTAAAAAACAAAATATAATACTTTATGTTCTAAATTAGAGGTATAGCTGAGTGGTTATGACAGAGGGGGTGAGCTTATGTGGGATGCGTTCAATTTTGGTTGAATTGACAGTTATGATGCTAACGTATCTCACCCTAAAATCTTTTTTCTCCTACATATTTTCACTTTCAGTCAGTTGATGAGATGTGGCAGCACTGTGCCATCCGGCTCACAGATGCAGTGCAGTATGTGGTGGAGTTCGCAAAACACATCCCGGGCTTCCGGATGCTCAGCCAGAATGACCAGATCGCTCTCCTGAAGACTGGTGAGTTTACTCTACAAGAAGACACCTTCATTTACAGTCCAAAATACTTCATATCTCTCTTTTTAACCAATCTCTTTCTTCCATTTTTTTTTGTTGCTCAGGCTCCATGGAGGTGGTGCTGGTCAGGATGAGTCGGTTCTTCAACACAGAGAACAACACTGTCTTCTTTGACGGGAAGTTTGCCGGAGCCGAAGTCTTCAAGTCTTTGGGTGAGGAATTTGTCGACACAATGAAGCACGAAGGCAGCTCGGAAACCTTTTGTGCATTCAGCACAAAATAAAAATATGGTGGTTTATCAGTGCTCTGTGGTTTCTTCTCTTGCAGCATGTGGTGATTTAATCACAGCCGTGTTTGAGTTTGCTCACAACATGTGTGCTCTGAAGCTCACTGAGCACCAGATCGCTCTCTTCAGTGCTCTTGTGCTGATCAACACAGGTAAGATCATCTCACCTGTCTCTCAGTTAAGCTGCATTTTGTTCCTCAGTGTTTGAAACAGATGTGTGTCAGTGGATGAACAACATACTTAAAGCCTTTTATTTTCCATTTGACTTTTTATTTTGTTGACTTTTCTTTTCTTATCCTCTGGGATTTATCTCGTCTACATATTTAAACTGATCATTCTTGATTGCTAAATCTAGTGAGCCTATCATCTTTCAGACCACACAGTTAACATTTTGAGAGAACAGTGTTAATTGTGGTCTGAATTAAGCTAATAACAAACATGATACATCATTCTGAAATATTCACCCTTTTTAAGGTCCCTGCGTTCAGTAGACAAATATCAGACAACGTTTTGATAAACACAAGCCTTTTTGCATATTTTCCATTATGTTTTGCTGCTTTTATTCCCACACAATTAGCCACTCTGCCCTCTAGTGGTTGTTAATAAACATGGTAATATTTAAGGTCCCATATTGTAGAAAGTGAGATTTCCATCTGTTTTTTGATCATAAAAGCAGGGTTGGGTGCTATACAAATACTGTGACAGTATCTAATCTTTTAGTCCACATAGAAAAAGCACACCACCTATAGTCACAAGTATACCATTAAATAAACCCTCAAGACTTCCGTAAAGTTGTGGCGTCCCAGTTATGCAGTCCCCGCCCTTAGCAACACCCCCAGCACAGCTTTTGTTGCAAACATAGTAACAGAGCTGATGCAGAAATGTGCTACGAGGGTGCCTGCTCAGGCCTGTGAGAGCTGACCAATCAGATAAGACTGAGCTGGTTGGAAGAGAGGCATTAAAGAGGCAGGCACTCTCAGACAGACCATGAACAGAGGGGCTGCGGCAATAGACAGTATGAGAAAAATGGTGTGGGTTTTTTTTTTTTTGAGCATTAAAGCAGTTAAACAACCCCAAAAAAGTTGAGACCTGAAAATGAATGTGGGACCTTGAACAGACCACATGAACAAGGACAGTTCACACAGCTGTAGAGTGATAAAAAAAAAAAACTGTCTTCACTTTTCTTTTTCTTTCTGTGCAGACCGTCCATGTCTGGAGGATAGAGGCAGGGTTCAGCGAGTGCAAAGAAGCGTGGAGTTAGGACTCACACACATTCTACACCGAGACAACCAAGAAAGTCTAATGCACAAGGTACATGTCTCAGTTTAGACGCAGATACATTCTCTTTAGCCCTCTGATTGGCTAATAGAAACGCAAACCCTGTTAGTTGACCTGCACCTTCCTTACTGCCGTGCAGAGTATAAAAGTGTCTGTGTCCTCCCTGCAGCTGTACCAGAAGATGGCAGAGTTGCGTTCGCTGTGCGGTATGCACATGGAGAAGCTGCGCTGGTTCAGTCAGCGTTACCCGCTCACTGCTCACTCACTGTTCCCTCCGCTGTACAAGGAGCTGTTCGCCTCTGAGGCCGAGCTGCTGCCGGGGACCACTCACTGATGATGGACACACACACGCACAATCATTAAGAGAGCATTTATATCTCATTATTTCTTCCTGACAGAATCTATTTTTCTAGTAATGAAAATAAGAAAAATCACAGTAATCATAGCGTGTTTAGAGTCGTATGAGACCCAGCAGAGCTTTTTTTTGGTAGATTGTGTAAAAACTAAATGAATTTCAAATATTTTCATAGCTTAAAACTATTTTGATTATTCCAGGGAACATGTGTTTTGTTGCTGTTTTCTTTTGACACACTGTCAGTGGGATTCGTTGTCTTTCAGGATGTGCTGTTGTGATTCTCTCCAGTTGCAGTGGCAGTGTGTCACAGTGTGCTCAGACATACAGATTCAAAGAGGCGGTCAGGGACAGTCAGACAGTGTGGTCGTTGACAACGTACGTTCACAGTATGAAACATTGACCACCAGTCAAATTAAAAGATGGCTTTCAAAAGTTGTGAATGCCATTAGTTTCAATCCACTTGATTCCATTGTTTGCACAATAACTAAAAACATAACAAGTTAAACATAACTCCAACAAGTTAAGGCACAAGGAAAGAAACATAGAAGAACAGCAAGTGTGCAGGCAGAGACAAAAAGAAATTCACAGGAAGCTTATCATGCTTCTCCCTGTAGAAGTAAACATCACATTACAGGAACAAAATAAGAACGTTACATAATCAAAATAATTATATTATGTACACACGTAATATTATCAATGTTCCCAGTGTCTATTCATGTGCTCAGTATGTCCCGAAAGTTTATATTTTCAACAAGGACGCAATCCTGGGACTGTTGATAATGTGTTAAACCGCAGTAGGTCTTCATCAGGGCTTTTAATCTCGTGACCCAGATGACATATGAGACAAATTGAAAATAATGACTACAGTGAACTCGTCATCACGCTCTGTTGAAGCCTGATAATGACCCATTCTTATGACTTCTGTGTGCCAGAGCAGGGGAACATCGAAAAACATGCAGGACAGGATTGAAAAATCACTGTCTTACTAAATATGTACATGTAAATATTTTTTGCGTAAACCATCTCATTTTATTCTTTTAGGTTTGTTTCACCTGTCATGTTAATATCTGGGTCATGAGACCTCCTGTGGTTTAATGAATTATCAACCACACTACACTTTGTCCATAATCTGTCCACCCGCTGCTACATTTCGTGCATGAATAGTGCGTTCATGTGATGTAAGAATAATCAGTCAGAGCAACAACTGGGAAAGTCAGAGAAACTTTGTCTTGCAGAGTTGACTTCCTGTGAAGCTGAAGCGTGGCAGAGGAAAGTAAACATTAGGCTGATGGATGGTACATGCATATTTGTGAAATATATTTCTTGACCCACACGATCTGTTTTCTTTGCTCTTCCTTGTCACTCAAATGCTGGGAACAGCCAGGAACGTGTTGTTTAATTGCTCAGAGCGATTAAAAAGCAAAACGTGGATTTCAAGTGTGACGCATGCCAGTAAACTATCTAACAGAGAGCCGACCTCAGAAACCAACTGACTAATTAGAGCTGAATATGATCTGTGTACATATTTAGTGCTCAACACGCCCAAAGAGCAAGAGACATCCTGCTTATCTGTGTCCGTGTGTTTGTAGAGAGATGTTTCTCCTCAGGTTGATGTTGTCGCGGACAAAGCGGCGGCACCTCTAAACTTTTATCCTTCGTGTTTGAATAAATCCTCACAGGCTTTTTCTATCTTTTGAGCTCTGAAAAGATGTTGCATTAAACGTAGAGAGAACATGTGGAGATACAGTAGAGGTCTCTCCCTCTGTGTGCAAACTTTTCCTTTTGTTTTTTCCGAATTGACCTGTATGTGTTTTTGTTTTGTCTACATATATTTGAATAAAGCCATGAGCAAAGAGGAAATGATGAGAGGTTTCAGCATTAAGTACTGCGTGTCCGGATATAGTCCTCCCTGTTCCTGGAACGGCTGATGTTTTAAAGAAGATAATTCCATGTAAATCTTTTAATAAACTGCTGAAGCTGTGAGACAAAGCGGATCTGGTGACTTTGTTTGTGAAAGAAGTGAGTAATACAGACAGTTGTGTAAGACTGAAGACGCTCCTGTTATGGCACGATAAGGCAAGGAAGAATTTTATTCTCAGTTGCAAATCGAAGAACATTAAGACATCGTCCCTGCATCGTGTAGACCTGCAGCTGCAGCATTCAACACAAAGGAAATATTAGTCACTGTGGATGACCCTTCTGCACACTCTGGTAATGGAAAGTCGTCATCAGGTTATAGAGACTGTTGCTAACCAAATAAAGAGGATGTAAATTCAAAGAGTGAGTCAATTGGATGTGGTAAATATGTCATTTTCCTACAAAAAGCCACAAAGAATTTACGTCGCGCGTACCTCAAGACTGGCCAGAAAATGAGCAGGGCTTTTATCTCCTTCTGTGTGCAGTTGTTTACTAAAAAGCAGCTTCTAAACAGCTTCCACATGCTGTGATTTTTTGCTTTGTTATTTCAGTTTGGTTTGGAAAGACGTCAGACAAACATGTCTCCCTCTCATGTCGAAAAGAGCCGTGCAGCTGTTTATTTATTTGCCATTTTCCCACCGGTGGCAACTATTACACCCACACAAATCCAAGAAGGGGGAGCACTCTTTTAATTTCCTCTCCTGTGGCTTAGTCCTTTTTTTCTTTTCTTTTTTCCTTTTTCTGACGTGCGAAGATTTCGCTGTTGTGGAGCTGTAAAGTCTGCCGAGACGTAGAATTGGGCAACATTAATAAAAATAAGACCAGACTGGAATTTTTTACTCCTGAAAGTGAAGGAAAACAGTTGGAATCTGGCAACAATTTTGTGATCAAAAACACTGGCAGTCTGTTCTGTCGACTCATGCTCGTGCTTTGACCATAAAACCAGTTTTAAAACAAGCTGAATCTGTTGCATTCGCTTGTCTCTATACTTTCATAATCAGCAGCAGCCCTCTTGAAAGAGAATGCGCTGCAGCCCTGCACGAGGTTGTTTGCTGGTCTTTACTCTCTGACCTCTCGGGGGAATTTTCTACCCAGCACAAACACTTCTGAACAGTTTCCGGACCCCCATCCCTCACAACCACAACTTTGATCCTGATATCTCACTGCACATGATGGGAAAAGAGCTGTGGGCAGCGCAAGCAAAAGCAGGGTAATCCTTCCAGTTTAAGCTGTGGCCCTATAGAGAGCGAACCGTGGAAACTCATTAAGTTACAGTCTGCAGCTGAACGGGGAATTCTTCTTCTCCCTCCTTTACAGAGAACATGGTGGGAGGGATTCTGTGGAGGTCACCGCCAGTCTCTCGGGCTGTAATCTTCGAGGCAACGATAACCCTCGATTCAAACTCAGGGTGAGATAGCAAGGAATTTAAGGTCTTGAATATCAAAACAAACTGTAAATTACAAACACTGTGGGAGAGAAGGACAGAATTCAAATAGAGGAAACACACACAGCATTCACTTATTCACTTAGACTTCACACTGATGTTGAGTGACAGTGAGTCAAATGACTTTAAAATGTAGGAAATATTGAAAGATACAAAAATAAAAGCATTTATCAAAACAAATATATAACAACAGGTAAAAACAGAAGCTGAATGGTTTATGATCGTACCCAAGTGTTCATTTTAGGGTGATCTGTAAAGATTTCCAGGGAGTCCGATCATAGAAATAAAAGCAGATCATCCAAGTCCAGTACAAACCTGTAGGAGTTGCAATGAGAGTTAGTCATTAGACCGAGCTTGATATAGTCCAGACCAGTCGAACATAGCTGTGTTATATGATGGAAACTTCTTAATAAGGACCGTATAGATAGGCAAGTACAAATGCCTCTGACGTCTCACTGACAGAGAAGATTTAATACATGGTGATATTTTTTTAAAAGTATTATCTCATGTTCCTCCTTCCTTCAGCTTTGTACGAAAAACAGAACAGTCAGAAATGTTTGTCCTGCAGCATTTAAAAGGGCATTCCACTGATATCTGACACAAAGTCCAGTTTACACTTCACAGACTTGGCTTTTAAATCTGAAAAACAAAACCTGTTTGGGTTTGATGAATAGACTTTTTTCCTAGCAGGGTTACAGACATGGGGTAAAGTGTCTGAGAGACACTGGAATTTACCAGGCAGGGAAACTGTAGAATAAACTGTAACATAACCACTGACCACTGATTTGCATTATGGGAAATGTAGGGTCCTGTCTTTTCTTGACCTGTACTCGAGACAGGATATCTGTGGCTCTGCTGCTTAGAAACAAATTATTCTTTTTTTGAGAAATTGCCTCTGTTTGCAGTCCACCAACTACATGGACCTGTGCATCACAATACATTGTTGTAATGGCATTAAGGCCAAGAAAACATCTGATCTATGGTAAATGGTTGCACTGTCATAGGTTTGCTTGATTAATGTGGCAGAATAGAAATGCATGTATTACAGGTCAAGAAAAGACATGATGACAAACAAATCTAATTTACTGAATATTTACCCAGGGGTGTGTCTAGAGGGGGGCATTTGGCAGCAGTGGCAACCTCTGATATCTGATTGGCCACCCCAACTGCTAGCTCATTATTCAAAAGTATAGTTGTCTATGCGTCAAGTCAGAGGCAGGGCCTTTTTTTTTCCATTTCATTAGGCCAGTATGTGAGAAATTATAAAGCACCCATTTTATACCAACCCAGGCAAAAACTCCTTGACACGCCCCTATATTTACTGTTTGTGAAGACATGAAGAAATATTTACTGACATAATAATTAAGATACACTTCTATTTAATTCCCAATGTGACAAAGTTAGTTACACAGTTAGTTAAATAATTAGCCTACTTTTCAGCACAGACTTGTTTATCACTTTCAGCAAGAGCCGATGATTGGATCAGTCAGCAGGTGGTAATTAACAGCTGGGCTTAATGACAAGGCAGCGAGTGAAGAGTTTACAGCCAGACTGAAATATTCTAATGATGGGAATCATGTTGACACACGCACTCTCAGAGTACAGAAGCCCATTTCAGCCAGTTAAAGACAAAAAAAGCTTGATAAATAAAAAAATAAAAAAAACATGATAAGTCAGAACATAACACAACATAAAAAAAGGTTATGAGTTTGAAAAGTCAGAAGTATCAGAGTCAGAATCCCTTTTTTATTTCCGCAAATGGGGACATTTATGTGACAGTTCAATATAACAATGAACAAGAATAATAGTAAAAAATGAACAATATAATAAAAAGGTAACACAGGTATACATAATATGTACAATATACAATATAAACAGTGTAACTATAAACAGTGTGGCATCTACAGGAATGTACATATGAGGTAGAAAGTTTAAATTATGAGTTATAAGTCAATTATGAGATTTTAACAATTTGTGAGATAAAAAGTCATGACAGTTGAAATATCTGGATATCTGGATCCAAAATATGCCACAAAAAGGCAGAATTATGGGAAAGAAAGTTGAAATTATAAGTTAAAAAGTCATATCTATGAGTTAATGGTCCAAGCTATGAGATGAAAGGTAAGATGATGTGATAAAACTACATTGGCCTTATATTTTTTCCACACAGGGACCTTTAACTGCGGATCAGAAGCTCCCATATAAGAGCACCCTGTCAGCACCCAGGATTTTGCACGGATCACTCGTGAGTCATGTTGAAAAACTTCCTCCCCTCCCTCTTTTCCTCTCCCCGCCTCGTCCCCCCTCAGAGCCCACAACAACCATAAAAGCTGTTTGCAGACGGACAGCGCGGCAGCGTCTGTTGGACCAATTACCGGGCCGGTCTGCGCGCTGCCCCGCCGGGCGTGTTTTCCTGGGCGGCCTCAGCTCTCAGCTCTCTGCTCTCTGCTCTGCCAGGACAGTCAGCGCTCAGTCAGCACTCAGCGGGACAAACAGCGCACAGCACACACAACATCAAGTCAACAATGGGCTCCTCTCGGGCTCTGGTCTGCTCCACCGCGTTTGTGTTGGTTCTGCTGAGCTCAGCGTCCCAAGGTTGGTACTGTTGTCGTGGCCTGCTCTCTCTTGTTGTTGTTCTCATGTTGTGTTTTGCCTCTTGGCTGGCAGCCGGGCTCCATCTTTGTTCGTCTGAGCGGCTGTAAGTGCGTTTATTTCCCCTGCAGACCCTCTGACACTCACCCTGTATCTGACAGCACTTTAACAAGTCTGTTCTGAAGGTAACTAAGTACAAGCACTGAGTTACCTAAGTACAGTTTGATGTAACTTATTCTTAACTTGACTATTTTTGTACTTTACTTATTGCCATTGCTTTATAAGGTAATGTACGATGATGCAATTGACACAGAAATTTTAAATGTCGACTAACAGATAGTTACATCATATGTGTTTATTGTGTGCACTGATGGAATGTAACTAGGTCATTTTACTCAACTACTGTTCCTAAGTAAAAATGTTGTGGTACACACTACTCGACTATTTCCAGTTCCTGCTACTTTACCATTCTATTGCACTGCATTTTTTTTTTTAACTTAACAGCATGTATTTGATTTTTTATTAAAAACCTTAGCTACAAAATACTGTAGATTACATGCTGCATCAGAGCCAAAGCAGCAACTTTCAAACAAAAATACCTTGTCTTATCTGCACTCAAGTGAGAAACACAGATTCCAATAATCAGAAAAAAGTCAAGTATTGTATCTGATAATGTGAATATGTGCATGATTTACTTTTACTCCTTCTTACTCACCCACATTCAATGCCAGAACATTACTTTTGATACTTCAGTACACTTCTGTACTTTTCATATCCAAAGTCATTTTTGTTAATGCATGATATTTTTACTCAAGTATGACATTTGGGTACTTTCTACGTCTCTGATATCATGTGTAATATACAGTGATTCAACTCTGACAGTGTAATGAGTACTTTCTTTTAAACTGAGAGCATTTTTCTGATATTACTTCCAAAGTTTTACATAACATCTTAAAAGCATGACTTGTAATGTGGTGTTATTACACTGTGGTATAGCTACTGACATTTAAAGTAATCTTCCACCACTGGCTGTCTCCCAGTATGAACTGCGCATTAAAGAAAACCAGTGAAGTGTTATGTAACTTTATCTGGCTTTCTGCCCCTCCCTGTCTCTCCCTCTCCCCATCTCTCTCTCTCCCTCTCCCCATCTCTCTCTCTCTCTCTCTCTGCACAATTTTCCAGATGAGCACAACGATGGGCAGCGTGAACTCACCTTTGACCATGACAAAACCCGGCAAGGTGTGTGCATTCACATACAAGTGCAGTATCTCTGCGAGGACCAATTAGAGCCTCGGCTGTTCAGAGTGGCATTTGGCCAGCACTCACTACTTCAAGAGGCTACTTCAGGGTTGGGACCCGAGTTTGAGATTTAAGAAGCGCTCCACTGATCTGTACTCATGACTCTCAATTTGCTCGTCTCAAGGAGTGATACTTAAATCTAATGTCTGCCGGGGATCTGGAGGGAGCTCTTTAAAGTGTGAGAAAATAACCCCTGGGAGATCTCCTTTAAAAGTATACTAAGCCAGATTAATTTCTCAGTGAATAATACATGAAACTTGATGAGAAAAAAATCAGGTGTACCATATATAGCTGGTTGGTATCTATGAGAGACTGGAATTTGATGTGGATAAAAGGGACCGTTGGGCCTTGACCGAGAAAGATACTGGATTGTTGAGTCTCTGCCCCAGGTCCTCAAATACCGATGCTTTGGTTTGAGTGTTGGTATTTGACAGCCAAGGACAAACTCAACAATCAGCCATCTTTCTACAGATTTGCTTACTTTGCACCTTTGAATGGAGTGTTTAGTGAATCCTAGTAGGCACGCTTAGACAGAGCTTTAGTTAATATAAGTCATGTTCAAGTAAAGCACAGTATTACTTTAAAGATGTTGTTGATAATATTCACGTCACAACAACGCAATTGCTCCAATCATCTGCCCCCTTAAGTGGTTGCCAGTTTGTTGCACCACCTAACATAGCTAGCTAACCTTAACATTGCCAACGTAAAAGTCCCAAACTGGCAACCACCAAGAGTCTTGTCATTGACAAAACACCCCCCCCCCCGATACCAATGGTGTTCTACTATTGGCTGACAAAGCTGTTTTGGACGCGACAAACATTCTAAGATTATTACTTCAAAAGTATAATTTAGAGGATTTCTTTTAAATTACATTTTTGTTCTGGACCTTTCTGCAAGCTCTGTAGATGTATTATTTTTTTAAATGACTCGTCTGAATAAAAATGTTATCAATATGACCTTTCATTATTTGAGACTCTGGAATATTCTTATTTTGAATCTTTTTTTTTTTTTTTTTTTTAAATCTTTCAGAGATGCAACAGCCTGATTCATTCATGTTGCAGAGACCACTGGACTTGTCAGAGATGTTGAGCCCTGAAGGTAGGCCCAAGTTAGTTACAGTATTAACCTAAAGACATTAATGATAACATTCAGTCACTCGGTGTGCCATTTCATCTCCTTCCTTCCACTGCATTCACGCCATAACATCGTTATTGTTCAAATCATCTGGCTGACAAATTAGATTAGATATTAGATTTTATTTTGGACCTTTCTGCACGCTCTGTAGATGAATTAATGTTTTGATCTTTTAAAAAATCTTTCAGAAATACAACAAATGATGTATCAGAATCCATTGGATCATGAAGGTAAGCTATTGTTAGTCATTTTATCTTGTTTGACCTAGCTGCAGCTGTAGGTCTCCTGATCTATCTATCTATCTATCTATCTATCTATCTATCTATCTATCTATCTATCTATCTATCTATCTATCTATCTATTTATTTAGAGGTCAGGTTCAAGTTAATTACAGTATTAACTTAAAGGCGTTATTGATAACATTCAGTCACTCAGTGTGCAATTACATTTCCTTCTTTCCATTGCATTGACATCACAACGTTGCTGTTGTTCAAATCATCTGGCTGGCTGAAGCTGGAGCCTACTGTTTTATGCAGAGATGAACAAAACAAAGCACATTTTGAATATGACAAACATTTTAAAATGATTACTTCTGAATAATATTTTTAAGGATTTTTTTTAAAATGAGATTTTATTCTGGACCTTTCTGCAAGCTCTTTAGATGTATTGAATATTATTATTATTATTATGATTTTATTTTTTAAAAATCTTTCAGAGATGCAAACAGATTCATTCATGTTGCAGAGACCAGTGGATCCTACTGTTAGGCATTTGTTAGTCTATCTGTGTACCTATCCATCCATCCATCCATCCATCCATCCATCCATCCATCCATCCATCCCTCTATCCCTCCACCCATCCATCCATCCCTCTATCCCTCCACCCATCCATGTACCTACCTACCTACTTTGAAACACACTGTTTAATAATACAGCCTTTATTCTGTCTCCCAGGGAATCCCATGTCACCTGCACAACGTTCGTATCTATTTTTCCTCTCATTTGTCACAGTTTTCTGTAACTTCAAGTTTGCCATCGAGTAACAGTATGATTCCCGTTCTTTCCTTTTAGGCCGATCAAGATTTCGGCCCCGTTCCTATGGTGCGCTTCCCGCGCGGCAATATCCTGTTCAGTTCCCCCTCGCCCGGCCGTCCTCTGACAATCTCCCAGCCATCTGTCTCCACGGAGACCAGCGTCCCCTCTACCCAGGCTCTTACTTTCCTCCCTCTGGTTTTGGCCAGCTGAGGCGAAAGGCCAGGGCTGTCAATAATGCGGAGTCCTGGTTCAGGTCATGTTGCCAACAGAAGGAGACATCTGGGGAGGAAGTTACGCTGTGTTGCGCCACACAGGCGGTGAGTTTTCACAACAGCTCCCACGGCTGAGTCAGCAAGTTTTATCCTCCCTACAAATATAAAATGAGGATGTCCTGTGTTTTCCTGACCTACTTCTGCTCATCTTTGTTTATTCCTCCTTAGTAATTTTTATTCTTATTTGGCTCAACATAATTGTCAAGAAACAGTGGAAGATGATGAAAGAGATAAAACTGTATCCCAAACAAATAGGATTTCCTGTTAATAACCAAATGATCTCCACATAATACTTCTTGTAGAAGAGGGAGATGTCATATTATTACCAACATTTATACCTTAAAGCGACTACAGGGAACTTTAATTTTGTGTTGATTCTTGCAACCCCTGTGGACAAAGCGGTATGAGAAGCAACTCCTTGAATTCTAAAGTTCTTGACATGTCTAGCGTGGGCATTTATTAAAAAGGTGAGAACAAGAAAGAGAGAAAATGGTTATTACTTTTTCTTTTTTAGACATAGCTGATAGCAGGATTGACAGCAACAAGATTATTAAAATATTTGTGGCTTTAACGATGATATGATGCTGTAACAAATTAAACTTTAGACTACAGAACAGTGTCTTTCTTCAGGGCGTGAGACCCCTTTACATTTTTGAATTTTGTGACTTATCCAATCCGATTAAGTCAGCTACATAAACTACTGTATATAACCATATGGAAAGTCTTCTCGCTGATAGTTTGCTTATGTAGGTCATATAGAGGCATCAGTGTTAGATTGATTCATAAACAGTTAAAAACTCTCCTTCTAATATTTATAAAAATTGTAATCCTGACGCTGTGATATAGTTGTCCTTGTCTCATACAGTTGTACCAAAAAACAATCTTCTTTTTGCATGTTTTTGTATAATCCTGGACATAAAAAAGGGCATGAGACATTCTTCACATCGCAGAGCTGATGGTACTTG
Source organism: Acanthopagrus latus (assembly GCF_904848185.1). NCBI lineage: Eukaryota > Metazoa > Chordata > Actinopteri > Spariformes > Sparidae > Acanthopagrus > Acanthopagrus latus. The sequence goes on from NC_051055.1 coordinate 18,077,390, forward strand.
AAGTTTTGAAACAAAGTTGAAGGCCTTGGGCGCTTCCATCTGATAAGCCCATTATATGCCGCCCTACCTGACATGCCAAGGCATGAGCACCAGTTTAGCTGTCAGAAGACAGGCAACAAACCTTTTTCAGATACTCATAAGTGAATAAAACATTGCTTTAATCTTATCGCCCGCCTCTTACCATGTTTGTTTTTCAGCATGCTCTACATAATAGCGGGGTGGCCCATTTCCTCAACGCACATCCTCAGGCGTACAGACATTATGTCAGTAAGATAAAGGATTTAACTCTGTCTGTGTTACCCTTCTGTGATTACTTCAGTGGGAGCTGTCGGTCAATTCCTTCTGTGAGGAGGACGGATCAGTAAAGGATCTTCTTTATGAGTGCTGCTACGACAGAGGCAGTGATAGGTTTAACTGCTTTGACAGCGACGCTCCAAACCCAAGCTACGGGCCTACAGAGGAGCTGCCAGTGCCACCGCTCCCCTCCACCTCCACCGACAGCTTCAGCTTTGACCCCAACACTTGCCAGGGCCAGAGGTATGAAGGGTTATAAATCCTGTGAACACCAATAAAAATGTCTTAGTTAAGAAGCATCATAAAGCTATCATTTCAAATCAGTGAAATTCAAGAGTGATAATGCAGGTTCTATGTTTCTTTTAGGTCCACTCAGCAGTTGCTGAAGGACACTATACACCATTTATGCTCCTATGCAGAGGACATATTCAGACGTTTCTCTAGCAGCTTTTAGTATGTTGGACTCCTGTCAATGCCCTAAAGAATATGTCTGGCAATAATGTGTCATTGAGAATTCTTTTTTTGTCCAGAAACTATTAAAAACATGAGCCACACTGTTGCACTGGGTGACATGTTCCTTTTATTACAATGAACATTGACACTGCAGTTTATTTTGAGTCATTCCCACATATGGTGTCTGCTGCTCTATATTCTCACCAAAGCACCAAATGTGTATTAATCCTCCACTGAAAGTAGACCTTATTAATGCACTGTTTACTCATTTTTGCTTGACATTAGCCGAAAATGAGTCCCCTGGTATTTTCCTACCTAACCTTAAAAAAAAAAAAAAAAAACACCAAACTATATACCCATGAGTCTTTTTTACAGGATTTACATCTTGAGTAGTTGGAAGTCAGAATGTCAGATTCTATGTGATTTGTGCTGTTCACACTGTTAGGAAAAAACAAACAGATCTGTGTCACATATGAGCAAAACATTTAAAAGAATAAATTTATGTTCACTGTCTGAACATTACGACAGGCATTAAGACAGAAAACAGGCCTTGATGGCTGCTTGGTGAGCCGTTCTTCAGTTGGGACAGTTCAAGGGAAGTCCAGTTTTCTGAAACTGATCCATACATCTGACTGATTATCAGACGCCACGGTGGTTTATAATATTATGGGGAAGGATTTTACTGCTCTGGAATGGCATTATTGTGACAATGATTATATATTGTACACTTGCACATCCAATATTTGTTTGTTCAATGCAGGGACTGAGGTTTATTTTCTGATTTTTTTTTAGCTGGACCACCCAGCGTTTGTGTTTTTGTTAATTTTGCCAAACCCCCAATCACTGAAACTGCATCAATATAGTGGAGCATTATGAAGAATGATGGTGCTGCCTTTTGGGGGGATTTGATGGAAGCTGGGTTTCCATCGCAGGAACTTTCCCCAGGCACCAGCAAACTCAGTGCATTTCCAACTGAGGGACCAGGATCCAAATTGAGATCGGTTGACATATTTTACCCAACAAAAAGTTCCTAATGGGGGCGAGTACTTTCAGAAAGTACAGGAAGTTTGAGTCTGGGGCATCCAGCATTGAACATTTCTGGTTCTCACATGGGTTGATTTCTCACAGCATTTTATTTCAAACACAATATCTAAAAATCTGCAGCCTCAAATCATTTGTTTTTTTTTGTACATTGTGTTTTGACACATCACCATGAAGTCAGAAGCAATAATCACACAATAATAGTCACACAATGTGTTACTTGCCCGATGCTCTCGGGTTTTTAGAACATGGTGGACACACAGACAGTGGGCTGCAGTAATTTTTTATTTGCTCCAAATGTGTTTCCTGAGACTGAAAGTTCAGGATCCTTTGGGTGGAATCACAGCTAATGAGGCAATTATGGCAATTATCTCCTTTAAGATGGAGATTAGGTGAATTGAGGACAAATGAGTTATGTTTGTGAGAATTGAGACATCACGTTGCAAAACACTCTTATGCCTCATACTTTACAGGACTGTGATGACTCCTTATGCCGTCAGAGAAAGCAGAAGAAAGAAGGTGAAGAAACCATTTACTTCCCAAAAAGTTGACATCAGCTTTCCTCCTGGACGGCCCACAGCTGACACCATTGAGTCACTGTGTAACAACCAGAAGCTACGGCCCCTCTATACTGTCAAGTGCCTGCCCGGGTCGGGCTTCGAGCTGCTGGCTCACCAGGCAAAGAGCGTGAATCGTATTGAGAAAGGATTCAAACAGTGCTGCAAAAAGAAGCAGGGTGCGCTCAAATGTGCCGACCAGAAGGTATGGCATCAGACATAACATGCTTCGTTCATTTTGATCCTTTTTGGTACCTCCTCACGTCCTTTCACCTTTTCTGTGTTTTAGTGGCGTGAAGAGCTTGACAAGTTTTGCGTGGGCGAGAAAGGCGGACAGGTGGATTTCCACTGTTGTTCCGCGGCTGAGGGGGAAAATGATCGATATGACTGTTTCCAATCAACTTCTCCCGACCCACATTACAATATGACAACCCCCACTGAGGAGCTCTCACTGAGCAAGATCTGTGACACTCACAAGATCATCAAGAAGAAGTAAGACAGCACTTCCTACAACTGCCCTTTAATCTGTTTTTCTGTTCCAAGCTCCTTTAATGGTCTTTGTGTTTGGCTTGATTTCTCTTTTTCTTTCTGAATCTTTTTAAGTGCATTCCTCTCTACTGTCACAGAAGAAAAAAAAATGAATCTCAGATGTGTTTTATCTCCTGTTGTCATGGATCTAAACATGTGTGTGCAATCTGTGAGCGGTGTGAGGTGGAGAGAGTAAGGCTTTCACTGTGTTGTTGTAGGTTCCCTGTCGGTTTTCCTCTCAAGAGCTTTGTGAGCCAATGCTGCCCCCTGCCTGAACAAGACAAGGCCTCTTGTTTTGTGCAGATGGTGAGTAAAATAAGGAAGTGAGCAAATCAGAAGTTTGGGATGGGAACATCTTAAATGTAATATTTAAAAAAATGACCCAAAAATCTGTATTTTCTAATGTTGTTTGTCTTCTGTCTCGATATTTTTCTCTCGTGAAATCAGCTGAGGGATAAGTCAGAGAAGCTGTGTTCGTCAAATAAGGCTTCCCCTCCAGCTGTCCGCCGCTGTTGTCGCACCTCCTCAGAAGAGTCTCCACAGTGTATCTCGAAAATTCTCATGGATGCTGTCACCAAGGCAACCAATGTCTTACGCCAAAAGAAGAAGAAAAGGTGCCCTCTCTCCTAAATCCTCGGCACTGGGACCACTCAAGGAATCAGCAAGCTAGCAGCAGGAGTGGCCTAAAATCACTAAAGAGGAACAGTCATTCCGGCACAAATCTAATTTAGAGGTCTATGAAATTATTCAAACTGTGGACCAAATTTTAGCTTTATCTACTTCATTTGAGATCACATTGTTATCGCGAGATTACACTCATAAAGAAATACTAATATTGTGAATGCTTAGTCTGTCAGAGGGACTGTTGTCTGTGTCACACCACTATTTTTATGGGCTGTTTTTTTTGTTTTTGTTTTTTTTTTTACACATTTGATTATAAATGCATTTTGTTTTATTCATTTGGAGCTGCAAGATCAGTTCACTTCTTTTTATATGGGTTTGTGGCTCTCTACAACAGCTCTAATAAAACATTTTACAAACACTTTTCGTATGGTTTACTGTCTCCTTGTATGCAGTGCCTGTGAAGTTTTACCAGAGTGTCCCTGATAAAATAAGTAGATTTTTTTTATGCCTAAACAATCTAAATAAACAAACTGACCTTACACATGAACACAGTTTCACACTGTTTTACTTTGTATGCCACCTTTCTAGCTTCAAACAGTGTTCTGGGGACCTCATTTTCCTCTGACAAGCGTGTGTTTATTCAGTTATGGAAAAAAATAATTCTCATTTTATATTATCACCTCATTAATATTGTACATTTTGAGTCTGAATTTCTTCTCCAAAGCTAGTGACTCTTTAATATACTACATTATGAAAAGGAATGTTTTGGGTTGATAATGTGACATAAAGTCTCAGGTTAAATATCAACTGAACAGATTTCCACAAGGAATTTAATGTTTTCTAACAAGCCATGATCTCGATTATGTGTTCTGTTACATAGACCATTGAAAAATTGTTATTCCTACCACCAGTTTTCATAATTTTCCTGTTCTTAAATATGCAACACATAATTTTTAATTTGATTCTCAGGGTGCCTTTTAACATCATAGGAAAGAAGCCTTTTAGCCAAATCTTGCTTATTTAACAATTTCAACTGTTGATCAAAGAATGTCACAAAACCCTTATAAAATCAAGTTATTAAATGTATTTAAGGAGCTTTAGTCTATAATTAAGAACATACAAATACTGCAGTTCCAATCCAACAAAGGACAAGAACATACAAAGAGTAAAAACATGAAATTGAATAAATGAATCCAAACTGTATATAACACAAACAAGATCTTAAGTGTAAAGCTGAGCACAAAATGAAACAATCAAAGTTAATATAATATTAAATGTATTTCACTATGAGCAAATTATTCAGATACTGTTTTATTATGTGTTATTTTATGCTATATTGCTCTTCTGTGTTATATATTATATTAGACTATAACATTACATTCCAACTTATATTTTATATCCAACACTATATGACATCACAGTTTGTTAATATCTATATAGTTTTTTTTTAACATTATGTACTATTTCATATTTCTATAGTAATACAGACAACCACTAAGTATGATCATTTTGGGGTACCCTGTTACAGTAGATGGTAGCATATTACTTTTACTATATTTTGTGGCTATTTCTACTTGAGACAGTATCGGCATTATTGCACTTGTTAGTACTGTGCTTTATGTGAGCTGCTTGCCGTGTAATTTAATTGCACTTTTATAGTTTCTATTTTTAGATATATTCTTATTTAGTGTCTTATTTGATCTTAAGTTATTTCCATGATTAACAGAAAAAAAGCATGAAAAACGTCTCATTTTATGTTGTTTACCACGATCCCTGTACCTATTTAGAAAACAATTAAGATTTTTATCAAAAAAGATCCAGAGGTGGTTTTAAATCATAGTCCAGCTAATGGGGAAGAATATCATTATTACATAGAAAATCATTTAATGTAAAGTTTTTTAAAAACAGATGACATGTTTTATCTCGTTCTGTCCATGTAAACTTGATAACCGTTAGAAGTGATTGTATGTGGCATCAGAGAAAAAGAGAAACTGAAACTGTTCCACGTCGGTCCGCTGGGGGCGCTGTGGTGCTGCTGCGACATGAGCATCAGAGCTCAACTGTCGGCGCTGTCTGTGATGTGAACAGTCAAATCGTAATGGCGACTGCTGGAACAGCAGACTCGGGATCAACAGCCCCGACAGGTATCGAGCTGATAAACCTTCCTACTTTGTTGTCTTGAAACGAGCGTTCAAATAGAGGCGTGTAACATTTTGTTGCGATGAAAATGGTGTTATTTTCTGGCCATTTGCTTTATCGAGACCCGGTTAGCCAGTTAGCTAGTTAGTTAGCATCGAGGTTTTCAACCTAACAAATGAACCAAGCAACGGTTAGCTTGTTTAGCTGCCTATTTTATAAACCTTACTGTTTCTGCTTTCTGTCGATCACAAAGCTTCAGTATGCATCCATCAGCGTTTATATCGACTTATCTAACGAGGTTGATAACATGTTAATGAAAGAATTTCCGTGACCACGTTGGCTCAAATGTTGTGTTTTGTTATCAAGCCGGTAATTTTGTTAACGTTACACGGTGTGTCATGCTAACGAGTTAGCTTGTCGCAGGATCATTAATATGAGGTGTAATAAATATCTGTGTATTGTTCAGTAAATTAATGGGTTGGGGTAAGTGGCTGCTGTTATCCCCGAGCCTTCCTGGCCCGTTACACCCCTCCTTTTCCTCTGTCTGATCAGATTTGTGGTAAAGTTTGCAAGCGAAATACACTTTTCATTTGATACCTTCAGCACAAGACCTCTATCAGCTACTTTCCAAAGCTTCATGGCTGAGGCGATGTTTAACCAAAACACATATTGATCTTATTGAATTCTTACCAAGACACAGAGTTGTCATGCCTTATCTATTTAATGAACAGACTTGATCTCTTCTGCTGATAAGAGGATTGTGCGGTACAGATACAGATGGGTGGAGGGCAGTTCAAGTCCCATCAGAGGTTTCTTATTTTTCGAGGGCAGGACAGATGATGGGCATCTTGTTAATCCGTTTAGTTGTGCGTCACTTATTAGCTTCCATGTGTACAGAGGAGTTGCTCTTCTCTTTGTAACCACCCAGGCTGAATCAGGGAATAAAAATAGGGGCTTCAGAGCACTCTTGTGGCTCTCACATGGCTGAGAGCCCTAGACTGTACACGTACAGGATCCAGCTTTCTGTCTAACACACAGACACACTCGCACAGTTGAGTGACAGTAACAAAATGTGGTAACTGTGTTAGCCCTTACTGGCCTTGTTTCTTAATCGGGGCAAGAACCAGTGTATTTATGGAGACTTCATAGGCAAATGATGTTAGGCGAGCGTGTGTGTCCCATATTATTGCCTTGTACAGGCTGCGGGCTACAAGTGAACAAGCCTGGCAGAGAGCTGTTTTGTACACAGGGAGGAACAGATGGTTTGCCTATTGTCGTAAGGCCTGTCTCTTACAAGCTTAAGTCATTGTTAAGTAATTGGGTTGGGTTGGGTAATTCCTATCCTATCCCGAATGTGCAGCACATTGTGTTATTGTCTAGCTCTACACTGACTTCAAGAAAAATTGCAATGTGATGAATTCGGGATCGCAGTGAACGCAGGAATTTCATCATCAATTAATGCCAATTATTTTCTTGATTTAACAGGAAACTGGTTTTGAAAATTTCAAAACATGTCTCAAGGCATCATCTTTAAATTACTTGGTTTATCTGACCATCACACAAAAACCTGAAGAAATTGGTCATTATTATTATTATCAGATTTAAGGTGCTCAACCCAGACAATGTTGAAACCTTTGCCTTAAAAATGAGTCAGTTCATCAGTCAATTATCAAAGAAGTTGCTGATTAATTTGCTGATTGAAATGATGAATCGACTAATCACGTCCGCTCTAGAGGAAAAACATTTCCTCGTATCTATATGCACTCATGCTGTGTCCAGTGTCGGTCATTTAATAGGTTAAGCTGTCTAGGCTGACCGTGTCCTGCTCCACAGATATTAGGACTCGGTTCTGGAGGAGAGCGTTGCAGCGAGGTACTCGCATGGGTGTGCGTGAGTGTTTCTGTGTGCGTGAGCAGAAACTGCATGAGTAGTGAAGATATAGTATGTGTCGCTTTACATAATGAGAGGGAATGTGGGCAGAACGATGCTCATTGTTTCCCTGCGGATTGCCGTGTGTATCCCTGTTAACTGAGAAGAGCTGCATGGCACTCAGTGATTCTGCCTTGTTATTAACACTCCCAGCTTTCTTGGGTTGATGTGTGTGTGACGCCTGAATTGATGCTGCTGGCCGTAGATGAATTTTCACACACAGGGTTGTTACTACAGGTGTATAATCTTCCCAGCAGCCTTTTGTATATATTGACCCGTGGCACTGCGGCATTGAAGTAGATGTTGCCATTGGTTACAGGCTAGAGGTGCGTGCAGAGTGGGCGAGATAGTAGGTTTAAACAGCAAGTTTATGTAAGGACACAGGAAATCACGTTGAATATGTCTTTTATTTCAACCGTGTGTTTTTCTGACAAATCTACTGTATGCTGCTGTTGTTATCATGCTTACCCAGGAGGACAGACCCATGTGTCTGGGTTGTGTAATTCAATTACACTGCTCATCTTTTGTTTATAAGCCAGTAAATTTTACACACATCCAGAGGTCTTTGCTTGGTGATGCCTCAAACATTCAGCACGTGTTTATTTTGGCAACAAGTAACTACCCTTGTGCTGAACGGTCGAGTTTCCTGAATGGCTTAATTTGACAGAAATATAGCAATAGTGTTAGCATATTGGAGTCAAAAGTTAAGTTACTGTTGGAGACAAAGTAGGCTGTTACAGCAAGAGCTAGAAACTGCAGTTTTTGGAAGGAGAGTAGTGACTGACTGCAGACACACATCCCCAGGTACCAGATGAATCTGGAGCAGCCAGCTCTGGGGAGAAGTAGTTCCAGTTTGTGTAGAGCTGGTGTATCGAGGGCGGCAGTCAGTAACGGTGGCCATATTTAGGACTGGGCTCATCATCAGCTGTATAGTCATCAGCCAAAGCTGGAAATAGCCCTGCTAATTAACCAGCAGAGGGATTCTTAAGCAGTCATTAACAAATTTTTCCATGTTAAAAGCTGCCAGCTCAAACTCTTAAGAATGATAGCAAGCATCAAATTTACACAGGCTGCTTTAGTTGACACCTACGTCAACTCTGAACAAGGAAACTGGCAGAGCTGTTCCTTTCTCACATTGTAAATCCCACTGTAACTGTGTTTTTCTATCTTTAGGGACCAGTGGCATTCGAAAGATGGCCCCTGCAGAGGTAAGGATGACTGAAATTGTCTTACCGAATTGACTCTGTGCTATGTACAGCCCTAAGTAATGTTAATGTTCATCCAGTCAATTCCAAAGAGGGAGGGGGGAATACGTTTAGAGAGTTCAAGCCTGCATTCATGCAGTCATCAGCAGCTTAAGACAAAGTAAACACACTGTCACAGTTTTTTTTTTACACAGGTGAATAAACGCCTGAAAACGCAGTTTTATGTATTGTTGAAGAGTTTTTCTGCACCATAGCCAATAAATGAACCAAAAGTTAACATGATAGATAATTACTTTCTTCTCATGACTGATATTGTTAAGGTGACCAATAATTTTACATTTTGGTGTTAAAAAAAAAGTTTATATCCGGTAGTTTATGCACACCTCAGGATAGGCAACTTGCCTGTCAGAACCCTTGCAGCACATTTATTGCAATATGCAATCGTCTTGTGTTCCTTTGTAACTGTAAAAAATGTCCACATCGGCAACACAGGCTCACTGGTCTACACTATGTGGCTCAAAACAGGTGTAGCACTTAGCCCGCATGAATCATATCTTTTTCTGCTTCTTCTCCTCAATTTTATTGGCAAATTGCAAACCAACTTTAAAGTTGCTTAGCACCCCCCAATCTTTACCTGAGTAAATGCTACTCTTGTTAAGTAAGTGAAAGCAATTTGGCTTTGTGTTATTGAGTCTATTAATGATAAATAGACTGTTGTTCATTACAGATAGTAATAGAAATTCAAAGTAATATGGATCCACAAGATCGGCAGCTAGTTACAGCAGCTCTGTCTTTTTCCTGTACTTGTTGGATCTTGAGCTGTTGTAACATGTAAGTTTCCCCATCTATCTAATCTAGTCTAGAAAAGCAACACAATAAAAATTCTAAGGGATACATAAAAATCTAAGAATATATATTGATGGGATGGGTAATTTGATCAATAATATTGACATAAGAGAGTACAAACTAATTTAAATGTGTCTGGTGCTTGATTAATTGCAGTTATTTACAAAAGTAGACAGGGTGCATAATTAATGCTCAAATACCTTATTAATGTTCACATGTTTTTTTTGGCTGGTGAGTGAAGCAAATCTACCAGCTTGCATTTTTTGCTGAGGGTTCAGCAGCTCATCAAACGAGTTGATGGCGCTCATGCAAAGATGTTTACTCAATATGGCCAAAAGCTTGCATACAGCTTGCTCTTTGTCATCTGTATTCACGCACACACAGACTAACCAAGTTTTTATATTTCTCTCCCTGCCCCTCTCCACAGATGCCTGGCTCTTCAGGCACAACTCAGAGTATGAAGAAGACCATTGGACACCGGGGCGTTGAGACCACCACAGGAGAGACCACCTATAAAAAGGTCAGAACAGGGGGTTGGTGGGGGAGGAGAGGGGTCAGTGACACCGGTGGTTTTGGACACACACAACGTTAAGCAGCAGAGGTGAAAAGTGGAAAGGATGTTTGGTGTTTATATTCTAATATTAGCTTGTGAATTCCTCTTGCTGGACACCCAAAAATAGTGAGTGAAACAGCAGAAGTCACAGAGATAAGATATTGTTTGTTCCAGCACTTACTATCTTTTGCACTCTGACCCCTGTAGACCACGTCGTCTGCCCTGAAAGGTGCCATCCAGTTGGGCATCGCTCACACAGTTGGCAGCTTAAGCCAAAAGGCAGAAAGGGATGTTCTCATGCAGGACTTTGTGGTGGTCGAAAGCATTTTCTTCCCCAGGTTGGTGGTTGAAATTGTAGTCAAGTAAACATCGTGACTTTGTGGGTTCGGATTTCATGTAGTTTTAAAGCCTTTCTGTCTTCTAACTCTCTCTCGCTCTCTCTCTCCCCCCCTGTCTCTCATGTTTTCAGTGAAGGCAGTAACCTGACTCCTGCTCATCACTACAGTGACTTTCGCTTTAAGACCTACGCTCCTATTGCCTTTCGTTACTTCAGGGAACTGTTTGGCATTCGGCCAGATGACTACCTGGTTAGTACTTACACCAAACACTATCAAGTGGCTCATAGTTGGTATGTGCAAATGCAATATCCAAATCTTAGAAGCTGCATTTTTTTTGATAGAGGTTAAAATATGTGACAAAACATAATGAAGTAGTGTTGTACTGCAGAGAAGGGACATTGTGCTGTAAAAATGATCATTCCCACAAAAGATGAATGATATCACAGTATCTTTTTTAAACAATTTTAGCAGTATTTTTAACCATATTGTGTTTTAACTGTATTAAGCTCTGTACCCTCAGTTTAGAGCCACTTATGAATTAGAGTTCTGGATATGCCAACATATTTCCACTGGATACTAATGCAGACACTCCTTCCTCTTAAAGTATTCTCTGTGTAACGAGCCACTGATTGAGCTGTCTAACCCGGGAGCCAGCGGATCCCTCTTCTACGTCTCCAGTGATGACGAGTTCATCATCAAGACTGTTCAACACAAAGAGGCAGAGTTCCTCCAAAAACTCCTGCCTGGATACTTCATGGTGAGCCCTGAATATAACAGAAAGTGGGGGTGTGTTCAGTATGAGTGATTATTATTGCAATAATTATATTTACCACGTGAGTTGGAGCTCTAATCATTTCTTTCTAATTTAAGTGTGCCACGTATCTAATCTGTTTTCCACATTTCCTCCTCCCTTCCAGAATATAAACCAAAACAAGCGCACCCTGCTGCCCAAATTCTATGGACTGTATTGTGTTCAGGCCGGAGGAAAAAATATCCGTATTTGCGTGATGAACAATCTTCTGCCTCGTATCGTCCCCATGCACATCAAATATGACTTGAAGGGCTCCACCTATAAGAGACGAGCTTCCCCTAAGGAGAGGGAAAAGGCTGTCCCCACTCACAAAGACCTGGACTTTATCCAGGACCTGCCTGACGGACTGCTGCTGGAAGCAGATAACTATAATGCCCTGTGCAAGACCATACAGAGGGACTGCCTGGTGAGTCACAGACACTTGTTTATCATCGTACGATTGATTTTATCATGTATCAATTCAAGCCTCTCAGCCCACATGGAGTTACAGGAGGCATTCTTATGAAGTGTTACAATACGCAAGGTTATTAATATTCACAAGCTCAGATACAGTAGTACACCAGCAGAATGTTATTATCATTGTGCCCTCATTGGATTTCAAGGCTTACAAAACAACTGTCCTGAAATATGAAAGCCATTTTAGATTGAAATTTCATTTTTGAATCAGATTCTTGAGGTCAACATAACAAAACAATCCACTGGTGGCAAGTATTGAGTGTTATTTTTATTAGACAACGACTGATAGTGGATTTTTAAATTCAGATATAATAGTGATAGTCATTGACATTTAGAATCCATTGAACTGAACATCAAACTCAAGTTATTCATTGATACATTTAGTTGAACCCTTCTTTTATGTTTTACTCTGTGTGGTACCCACGAATGTTATGAAAACTAACTCTGTCTTTGAATATTCTGCAGCCATGTTGCAGCAAGTGTGAAGGTTTTTCTTTACAGAGGTGTCTATGATTTTCAGTCTCTCTTCAAGCAATTAGTCAGCGTTGTTAGACAGTTGTTAGTTGCTTAATGTTGAGCTCCACCACTGCTGGCAGTCAAAGGATCATCAGAAGCCCAGTGTCGAAGAAATGACTCAAGCTCGCATGACATTGCAAACTAATACCTTGTTTACTCTGAGGGAGGATTCCTTTTCAAATGATGGAAGAGACTGGGGGCATTATCATTGCAGTTAACACAAGATGCTGGTGTGTAAAGTGTTGGTTTATCAGACATGGGAAAGCCGATCAACTCATGTGACAGAGGCTGCATATCATTTATTCATTAAAATATCTCTTTCCATTACAGGCTAATCCGTCTTTGTGGTTGCCTTGTGGACACTGTTTCTTTGCTACTCCAGCCCACTTTAGTCCAGATCACAGTTGTAAGGGCTGACTGTAAATCATACATGCAAGTTTTCAACAAACAACATGGTTATGAAGTAACGAGTTTTGCTTGTAGTCAGCACCTACATTTGATTTTCATTTACATCAGTGGTGTTGCCCTCAAAAAATGTTGGGGAATGCCAAATTCTACAAAGTGTCAATTTCTACATAGTATTGCTTTGATTTAATCTAAGAAAATAAGACTAAACTTAAGCAAAACTCTCAATTATGTGTCATCATGTTTAAGGCAATGACATCTCATGTACAATATTGAATAGCAAAAAGGGTTGGTACAGTTTTCTACAATGATGCCTTATAATCTCTCTTTACCTTCCACTGGCTACTACAGACTATTCAAAAAACAGACAAATTAACAAAATGACAAACAAGTACTCAAAATAGAAAACTTAAAACAGTGCTGCCAGTTAAAGTGTTAAGAGACAATTGATGGTCATGTCAACATATTTATTGTCTTTTTATGTTTGTTGTAGCTCCTGCAGAGTTTCAAGATCATGGATTACAGTCTGTTGATGGGCATCCACAACATGGACCAGGCCAGTCGAGAGCGGGAGCGAGCTGGTGGAAATTCGGGGGACAGTGGGGGGTCGGAAGGAGCAGTGACCCCAGATCAGCGGCGGCCACAAGCCCAGAAAAGTCTGTACTGTACAGCCATGGAGTCCATTCAGGGGGAGGCTCGTGGGAAGGGAGCTTTGGATTCAGAAGACCAGTGAGTCTTGAAACATACAAGCAAAATTTGAACTGGTGTTTGTTTGTTGTGTAGTCTTTGACTTGGAGGATGAATTGAACTGCTGTGTCTCTGGCTGTGTCCTTCCAGCATGGGTGGTATTCCATCTCGCAATAGTAAAGGAGAGAGGTTGCTGATCTACATCGGCATCATTGACATTCTTCAGTCCTACAGGTTTGTGACTCAGAGCAGCCAAATCAATTTCTCATATAAATATTTGTTTGTCCCACCTATGTTAACCTGTTTAATGAGTTGCAGTAAATAGTTTTATCATGTCCTATTTATTTAGGTTTATTAAGAAGTTGGAGCACTCATGGAAGGCCTTGGTGCATGATGGGGTAAGAGCCTACACACTAAATGCTTCTTCTTTTTCTCCTTCTCGTTTTTCTCTTATACTATATCTCCTGTGCACCTGAGTGTCTTGCTGCCAAACTCTTGTGCAGAGACGTTGAAAGATGTAGTTAAAATGAGCCCCTGACATCCTGAAATTTTGGATAAAATCTGTGTCAGCCATTTACATCAAAGTCTGACTCCGCATTCACACAGACCCCCTTACAGAAATAGCAGCCTTTGCTCCACATAAAGCCAAAGGAAAAAAATGTGTCCCTTTTCTCCTCATTCTCTCTATCATCTACTCACGATTCGCTGGCTTCCACCGCACATTAACTTATGAATGAAAACATACTTCATTTGCATCCATGTTAACTTGTACAAGAGCATACTTATTGTTTTTTGCCTCACCCGTGTCAGGTATTTGCAACATTTAAAAGATAATGTAAACAGCCAAAAAAAAATAATTGGATCTGAGCAGTGAATCCAAATTAATCACTACATCTAGCTGTGTGAGCAAAGATGCGTTTAAAAAAAGAACAGTTTTGATTTCATTTAAACTTGAGCGCTGTAGTGTTTGTCAGGTTCTAATGACACTGTTGATGTTTCATTGCTTTAGGACACAGTGTCAGTCCATAGACCTGGCTTCTATGCAGATCGTTTCCAGCAATTCATGTGCAACACAGTGTTCAGGAAAATACCACGTAAGTATGCATACTGTATGTGTCCTAAACGTCCTCAAAAAAATAACTTGTGGTGCCCTTATTGATCATTTCCACATTTATTTCCTCCATCTTCAGTAAAACCCTCACCTTCTAAGAAGAGTCGTAGCGGTGTTCCAGGAGGTCTCAGGAGGGCCCCCACACTGGGAGGTCCCACCCCACTCTCCCACGCAACAGGACAGTCAGGTGGCGACTCCAGACTAGTGTACCACAGCCACTTTAGAAGCACAGACTCAGAAGCAGACAGCGGTAAGGGCTGACACATCACAGGCGAAATGATAAAAACATTAAGTTGATGAATTCTGTCCATGATATCACTCATAGCTGAGCTCAGAGTAGATACACTGGTGTTGAAAAATGCATTAATTTTGTTTTGTTATCGATGCTTTGCTCTCAGGCGTGCAGTCAGGCAGACCAGATCTTGTTCCGAGGACCCCTCCGCTGGTAGATAACCTTGCTGACTGTGAGGCCAACCTGTCCACCTCATCACTAGGCAGCACAGGAGTTCCCTCTGCCTCTCCTCCCTTACGGTAAAGCTTCACCCAGATAATAATACCTGACCTTTAATCTTTCCTCTCACAGGAACACTTTAATAATCTGTGGTTTGACGTTTCTTCGCAGGTCTGTAGGGGTTGAAGTGCACAAAGCTGCAAACACGGATCTTGACCAGGCTTCTTCGCACAGGTACGCAGGGCAGTGATGGGGTCATAAGATTGGACTGTATAATAAATGTATTTTATCTCTCTTGTGTTAGTCATTATGTCATATAAATTGTCTTTTCTCTGCTTCAGCATGGAGGCTGGAGGGGCTTTAGATAATTCAGGCAACCTGTCTGGAAACGAAGATGTAGTTTCATTGTCAGACATCATCCCCGAGACCAACATCTGCTTTGTAAGTCTGAACTAAGAAATTAGACATCCGTAATTTATAATTCTATTGTTCTTACACTTCTCTTATCCTTCATAATCTTGGTAACGATATTGGTTTCATCTTCACAGTAAAACAAGTGCCATCTAAAGGCGAGACATTTCTGGACGAGGTGAGGCAGGCGGAAATAAGGACAGAGAGTGAGTCACCCATCCATCACGGACCCTCTAGTGCACCTCTTGTTGTTTTCTCACCCATATAGTACACGGGAATCGCTGGATGACGCAGCAAGGTGCAGTGGAGGTTGTGACGATGAAGAAAGCGGTGATGGGAAGATCAAGAAGAAGACGAAGACTGTGTTAAGTAGGCTTTCCGAGCCGTCAACACTGGCACTGTGTGCATGCATTTGCCCCCCAATGTCCCACTCGAGTTGGGAGTACACATGGAACAAAAGGCGTATGGCCCTGAATCTGCTGCTCTTTGGCAGCTCTGGCAGCATTATATTGTTCAACAACAAAGATTTCCTTGCGCAATGACATGAACAAATGAATTTGTTGTATATTGTAAAAAGCCCCAGTCACCAGTGGATGGTGAAGGCAGTCATATTATCCACGAAAAGTCGGTCATCATGTCCTATTTCCGCAGTATGAAGCAACATTTCAGAAGGAACACACACAGTCAAAAGCACATGAAGGGCACAGCCTGCGTATTTGGAGTGAATAATTCCCTGTGTTCATGCACAGTCTGGGTTCACATTTCCGTGATTCACACTGTAGTGTTCCCATTACCGCACATTCATTTCCCCCTCAGTGCTCCTCATGAGCAGGAGCACTCTGAGTTATCAGTGGTCAGATTGTTCAAATCAACACTCACTGCTGTCAACTCTGCAATCATGTATGCATTTCTTTTTACTGGTTGTGGATGTACAGTAGTTGTTCAAAAATCAGCAAAGGGGATGGGTTCAAACGCACCCATACAGTCATTTTTGTTTCACGTTTTGTTGTAAGTTATTCTGCTGGATGCCACGGTGGTGCTGCGAAGGTCCGACCAGATCTTTCCACTGCTGAATGTACATTACAATGTGTCTCTTATTATAACATGTGTCTTATTAACATGGCAGGCCACATTTTTACAACCCGTAAAAATCTCCCCCTCTGATGTAACCATCTGTGCTAAAGTATAAGAGAAGAAGAGCTCTCGGCATCGCTGGCCAGCAGATGCTGTCATATGAAGTCATGCGATTAAGATAACAGAAGAGTAATAATTTTCAGCTGCTGTCACATGTCTGTCATGTCTGTGCCTTTACATGTTTGTCCCTTCACTAACATGCGGTGTAACTGACATTTTTTTTACAGGTTAGTGTCACACAGGGAAACCTGCCTTATCACTACAGCTGAAGTCAATGAACTGCCATTTGTATGTCTGGAACACAACCATTGACAGGGTTTCAGAGATTTTAATGCAAACACTAGTACAATCCATTTTGGTTATGTGTGTGTGTTGAATGTTCAATCACTGTGGTTGAGGGATCGACCGATACAGTTTATACCAAACCGATATACGTCTGCAGCAAAAACTGAAATGTTACTGTCAAATTTAATTATTTAAATCTTTAATTAGATTTCCTGCTACTTAACTACATTTTGGATGCAAACATTGTACTTTTTACTCACTACATTTATTCAGTAGTTTCAATAACAAGTACATTTGCAGATTCAGATTATTAAAGCTACTTGGCGGAAATTGATCCTGAAGGCCCCTTAGGAGAGAAGATGCTGTGAATACCTCTCAGTTCATCCTCAGCATAAAAAATATGAGTTAAATTGTGTGACTTACCCAACCCAGATAAGTCCTAACAAGTCTTTATAGAAATGACCGATGTTCTTTGTGATGGTCTTGTACGCTTATGTACGCCATAAAAAAAAGCATTGGTATTAAAGACTGTTCCATAATCAGATAAAAGTTCATTATTTTAAGTTTAATATTGAGTCATTATTTGACTTCTGAGCAGAAGTAGCACATCGGCAATCAGTCCCCCCCCAATAAAAAAAACATGGATTCCAACAATCATAAAAATGGTAGATATCAGATCAAGTAATTGGTCGATCCCTGTGGTTCATCAGCTCTTCCAACATCAGACAGAGAGGATATTTGTCTCTGATAAATCATTTCTGCTGGTTACAGAAATGACACCTGCACACATCCACTCCTGGACCAATATTACTAACAGTATGTATAACTAATTTTTGTATTATTTTTTTTTCTCTTTGTACCCCGCTTTTACTCAGCTGTGCATAAGAATGATGCTTTGTTTTCACAAGATGTTTGATGTTTATTATTTTAATGTTTAGGGCACTAAACAACTAAACAAGCTAGTGAGGTGGCTGGCAGGGAGCTTTTTACCCCTGGAGATATTTCTGATAAAGAAATTTGAATCACTACCGAGTGACTGTAGCAAAACTGAAGATCGTAGACATCATCTCATGCAACAAATCACTGTTCATGTTTGTTAGGCACATGTGGTCTATGCAGCAGGGAGGGAGAAAGGGGAATGTGAGTTGTGAAATATATAATGAAGGATGACAGTTTAGGATTTAAGGACTGAGTCTTTTGTATTATGAGCCAGTCGCGGCGCCAAAGAAAAGAGTTCCTGCGAATGTTCAGGATCCAGTAAGGTTAACGTGAAAATGAAATCAAACACTCCTGGACACCTGCTTTGACTGACAATGTTGTATATGGTAATAACACTGGGTTGACCTGTGTTTTAAGGATCTATTATTAAACTGGATGTTTTGTTTTTGCTAAATAATTTCACGTCTGACAAGCTGTATCTGACCTGGTCCCTGTAAAGATTTATGTTTTATTTATCTAAGAATTGGTTTACATCGTGGCCTCAGACATTTCAAGATTCAACTCCACATTCCTGTAAAAGTCAAGAGAAAAAATTTCTACAAATTGTGGTAGCTCTTAAAACTCATTATTTACCACCTTTGTCTAGTTGAG
The DNA here is from genome assembly GCF_904848185.1 of Acanthopagrus latus. Classification (NCBI taxonomy): domain Eukaryota; kingdom Metazoa; phylum Chordata; class Actinopteri; order Spariformes; family Sparidae; genus Acanthopagrus; species Acanthopagrus latus. The sequence continues at coordinate 18,095,754 of NC_051055.1, forward strand.
ATGATGTATGTCATGAATTGCTTCTGGTATTATGCTGAAATGTTAAAATGTTATTGCAAACAGATCCATTTTAAGTTGGTTGAAAGTCGAACAGCCACCAAAGAAAACACTCCAAGAAATTCTTCCTCATAAGAAAAGTCCAGATCATTTTCTATTAACACCTGCATTTTGTCATTTTTATGTTATAATAACTATGATTTGTGATGGGTGGTACTGTGTAATTGCTGGATGCAGACCAGTTCTGTCGTAGTTGTTCTGTACTACACCATGGCACAAGAAAAACATCATCCTTCGGTGCTTAAAGGTTGGCGACACTACAGTATCTTTGAAGTAATGCAATATGAACCACAATCTGCCACCTTTCAGCTGTAAGAAGTATATTTATTATGTTTGATTGCTGGAGGCTGAAATGAAAAAAAAAATTGTATTATGTACCTTAGATGATTGTACGTAAACTGCATACTGACAGAAGGATGTCTGAAACTTTATAGCGTGTGTTGCCTATGAAAGGGGGACTATTTGACAATTTCACTTTTTATATTTCATGTTTAGATTGTGATATTATAGATAGATTCTCTCCATGATGATTCTGGGTTGTTAATCTCCCACGCTTTTTCTACATGAATGTTTCACACGGCTCACGGGCCAACGTTGCTGGTTGTCCTATATGCTTCAATTACTATATTTTTACTGTGTATAATATGTGTATATGTACATAGGAGTCACGGAAATGCCTTCTCATGCAATATGTGCTGCCTGTCCCTCCTGCCATGTTTCAGTTATGTGGTGGTGATGTTTCCATGTCTGATTTTAAAGGATTAAACATATTTTCTAAATCTTGGTTTTGGCCCCTTTGTTTATGTGTGTTATCTTACTATCTGTGACAAGCATAGAATGTATCAAACATTTATATTATTCTCCTTGACCTCACCTATACGTTTCTGAAGATTGTGAGGCTCTGTGGTGGCTCAACCTAACTCCTTGGTAACTCAAAAATGGGCAAAGGGGTGGAGCTGAGGTCGCTCAAAGTCTGGTTGCTAACAGCTAGTGGCTGACTTTAAGCCAAAAGGACCCTGACACACCTGGCTGAGGATCGGCAGTCAGTCAGGGAATCTAGTGGCTCTACTTGTTGCGGTTTTAGCCCACACTGTTGGCACCAGTTGGCTTTTAAAGGCCCTTGCTGGTGAGTTTTTAGTCAAGTGAGTGTGTAGAATCAGCGTTCGATTCACTCAGATTGATACTCGTGTGTTGGCTTCATTTTTCAGCCCTGGAGGTGGCCACTCAGTTAATAGGTGTGATGTTGGTGTGAAAAGTTGTGTATGTTTAAAAAAAAAGAGAAAAGAAGAAAGATCTTTTAAGTTTCTGTAGAGATTTAATCATGTCGAGACAACATTACATTATTTAATACGGTGAATGCTGCAACAAATATTCACAGTTTTTTACACCCTGTTACATCACTTCAGACTCTTCCTCCACTAAAACCTGCCCAGTGATTTCATAGTCCAGGCTTCCCCAGTTGAACACATTGCCCGGAGTGATATGTTGACCGTCCATGTAGCGCTTGATGTCAGTGGCCGTCAGGACGTAGTTCCACATGTGGACTTTGGAAATCATACCAATGAAGGATTGAGTTGCATCAAAACCCCCGCCGTAGGAGTCCTGCTCTTGGCCCAGGATGGTGATTGGTGCTCCAGTGATGGCGCCAGTCTGGATGAATCTCTTGATGGTCGCTTTGCCGTTCACCCAGAGCTGAGCCAACCCATTGTCGGAGCGCCAGGTGGCACACATGGAGTGCCAGGTGCCAGGTGAAAATGACAGCGACAAGAAGTCCGAGCCCCCGTCCCGAGCGTGCATCCTCATCACATCTGCTGAACTGGTCTTAAAGAGCACAAAGTCATTGCTGTGTGTGGGAGTAGCCAAAGAGAAGAGCCCGTAGTTCCTGGTGAGATCCGTCTGGAATCTGATGAGATGAGACTGTTAGGAACTTGGGCAAACAATTCTTCAAACATTACCACAAACAAGCTCTCTGGTTAGCAGTTACCTGAGACAGGTGGTCAGAAAGCTGAATTTGTTCTGAGATGTCAGCAGTTTCACATGATCCCTGTTGCTCTCTCTGGGAAAGACAAACACTTTGCCCGACAGATCTTCACAAACCCAAAACAGTGTTCAGAGGAGGAGAGTGAGCAAGAACACTGATTAGTGTTTTGTGATTAAAACAAACTTTAAAATATTTTAGCCGTAAAATACTGCTCAGTAAACAGAAGCTTGTGCTTAAAACACTGTAGATTCAAACAGTAGGTGACATACCTTTTGGTGTGGCGCAGCATGTTGCAAACATCACCATCAGAAGTAAGAGTTTCTCCATCTGAGATTTCAAGAAGTCACTATTTTAGTATCTGAGCAGCACTATAATTAATTTGATCTAAGTTTAAACACAACCTAATCTGACCAAAGTGCTGCACAAGGGAGCATTAAGAAAATGACACACCGAAAAACAATATACAACAAGCGGTGTTAAAACTCAGAGTTCAAGACAGTACTGTGCCACTCTCAGTGTTTAAGACTTCTATCTTCCTTTGTTTTGGGCTAATTTTCAAAATCCCTCTGGACTCTTGGCTGCCCCACATCATTCTAGTGACGACTGATTTCATTCTTGAACCCCCTGAAACCCAAGACCCTACACACCTTCAGTTCTGACATTTTATTTACATGTTATTTGTTTATATTCTTACGTAGAATAGGCTGGCTTGAAAACATTTTACTGCCAGTGCTGCCATGACATATTAAAAGATTAGTGGGCCGGCAGTGTCAGTGAGTAAAATGCGTCTTCAGCCTGGGTTCAAAAACAGAGATAAAGAGGATACACACATAATAAATAAATATAATTTGTTAAATGTAATCCTCAATTGTTTCTCATCAAAAAATTTCATTACGAAACAGGAAAAAAAAAAAAGTTGTTTAAAGGTGTATAAAGAATCTTTTTACCTTGCAGCCTGGCTGTGTCAGCCTCTCGTCCTGCACGCTCCAGGTTCAGATGGATTTGGCCACTTTTAAAACAAACGTACTTACATAATTGAGGATTGTGGACTCAAACACAAAGGAGGCAAAGGACTGTTGAGGTCTGAAGGGGTATACTGGGTCAGCTCCATTCGCTTGAAACAAGCTGGCTGGCTATACTGAGCAGCAACAAACTTATTTGGATGTTTTCTCCTCTGCATGTCAGAAACACCAGCAACTCTTTCCTTACTGTAACTATGAAGGGACACACCAGTTACTGTGATTTCTGTTAGTCTGCAGTCTGTAGTATTAGGCAATGTCCTTTTCCAGTAAGTATCCTTTTACTCTCATGAACTACCTTTAAATCTTTAGATGTTGTTGCCGACCAAGCTTTTCATGTTGTCTGCACAGCCCAGGGCCCAAAAAGGCCCCCAGATCCCAGAGAGCAATTACATATTTAGGGGTCGATCTTTTCAATACTTTTTGTACTTTAATATAACTTAGTTTATTTAAAGGGTTTTTATTTTCTGATAAATTAACATTTCTGTGTTTTGAATGATGAATGTAAGAGATGGTAAATATTTTTTTAAAAAGAGAACACTGTTTTTATCATATCACAACTTTTTTTTAAAAATCTAATTGACTACATGAGATGAGATCACTTGATAATTTATCAATCATTTACATTTTATCATGATATTCATTCATTCATTCATTCAACATTCCTTCCTTGTGATGTCTTTTTTCTTTTTTCACACTGTCCTTTACTGCTTTTATGTATTTCTTTATCCTATTTATTGTCCTTTATTCCTCTTACAGCTCATAATCTTTTTATCTGTTCTTAATTCATTTGATGGGATGTTGTCTTCTACTTGTCCTATTGTTTTTATACTTTTATCTATTTCTTTTTAGCATTTATTTATTTCATTTTCTTTATCATTATATCTCTTCTCGCTCTTCCTTCTCTGTAAAGTTCCCTGTTTTATCACTTTTATCATCCTTTTCAGAGGATTGCATGAAATTTGAAGCTTTTTTTTAAAAAAAAAAAAAGAAGAAGAAGAAAGAAACGAAAACTGCATTACCCATAAACCACCAAGATGACGTAGCAAACCACAGACATCAAGATGGTGCTTGAAAGTACTATGGTCTGGTAAGGAACTAGAAATATGTTTAAAGTTGAAATAGAACAGACGAGCTGTATTTAAAACAAGCTACCATTTGATAAACAGAATATTTGTCTCTCGACGTCGTTTGTCTGTATCACTCGAACAGCTTTAGCGACTTGTTTTTGTTTTGAGTTTAAGATGCTCGAGCTATTCCCTGAGTCACTCCACAACCAAACGTTAGCCTGCAGGAGCAGCCAGCACACCGCTAACTAACGACTTGTAGTCCGGTTCTGGACATTTAACAAGCTATGTGTTTGCCAGCGCTCATCAGTGTACTTTTGCTACCTTAACGCTGATAGAACTTCATTAAAAGAGTGTGCCTGGAGTTGAATAATGGCTTTGTTTAACGCGTTAGCATTAGCTAGCTAACAAACCACAACCCTCTGTCATTGACAGAACAGGCAGTTCCTGGGCTCTATCGTTGCCTTTGTTTGACCGACATAAACAAAATGAGCTAACGAGTTGTTTAGTTATCAAACAGACGCTGTCTCGTTTTAGTTTTTTTTTTTTTTTAGCATAATTTAAAAAAAACCTTTCGTTTTGTAAAAAGAGATGGGTGATTCATATGTACCAGTACTGCAGAGGTGTTGTATTGGTCCACTGAGGCGACAACAGTTATTTTCATTTTCATTTTTATTCATGTATAGATGTTGCTAGTTATTTTGTTTCATTGCGCCACTTAAATGCCAGAAAATAGTGATTTTTTATTTATTTTTTTATTTTTTTTTATCTCATAGCCTGAAATCATGTGTTAATATTAATTGTGTGGTCCATCAAACAGTCCAGGGTCCTAAAAATGACAATTTTCAACAATTGAAATCTACATAAAGCAGCAACATCTCACTTATGAGAAGATGAAATCGGTTTCTCATTTCTCATTATTAGTTAAGCAATTGATATTTTTGGTCCTCCAAAAGTAATACAACATATTTCATTTGAAATGCACATGCATATATACACACCCATAACCCAGTTACCCCCAAACTATATACTGAATGTTGAAGAGTGTGTATGTTATACAATATTCTCATTAGAAATGCACTCATGTATTGTCCAATATTTACCTAAAGTGTGTAACTGTGATACTGGAACTAGTAATTGTTAATGTGGTTTTTATTTTTTTCCTAGTGTGGACAATAGTGAGTACATGCGCAATGGAGACTTTTTGCCCACCAGACTGCAGGCCCAGCAGGATGCAGTTAACATTGTTTGTCACTCCAAGACCCGCAGCAATCCCGAGAACAATGTGGGCCTCATCACAATGGCAAAGTAAGAGGCAGTGTGTTTGCATTAGTGCCCTGACATTCAAACTATGTTAATGTGATAACACAAAGTTGTGTTATGTGCCTGTGCAGCAACTGTGAGGTGCTGACCACGCTGACTCCAGACACGGGCAGGATACTGTCCAAGCTGCATGCTGTGCAGCCTATTGGAAACATCTGCTTCTGCACCGGCATCAGGGTGGCACATGTGAGTGTTTGACTTTCATGAAACAGCGAGTCTTCTCTTGCTGCTTTTGCAGGAAACCAGAAGTGGAGCTGCAAAAGAGTTGTGATCTGTTTAATTAATTTTAGGAGCATTGGGACTTATGGAGAGGTCTTTAAAGTGAATACAGTAAATAAAAGAACAAGTCATATTCTAACATAAAATGTTCAAAATGAGAGAAAATGTGATTTAACCCAACTCTGAATGCTTTCTCTCTCTTATGATACTGTAAACTAACATATACCTAATGAGAACCTGCTCACCTAATTGTAATTCAAGCATCATAAACAATATGTTATTAATTACAATTGTGCATTTTTTGCTGGGACATGCCAAAATGTCTATGGTAAAAAGATCTACTGTCCTGTTTGTCACATGAATTCATTTTGTCAGTTAATGTGCCATGTTTTTTTCTGTAGTTGGCACTGAAGCACAGACAGGGCAAAAACCACAAGATGCGCATTATTGCATTTGTTGGCAGCCCAGTGGAGGACAACGAAAAAGAGGTGAGCCAAGTCAATTGTTTGCATGTCGTTAGTGGTTATTATTACCCAGTGAATACTAGGAATGTCCCAACACTGTGACTGCTATCAGCTTATTGGTAAATAAGATGACTTTAACCAATAGTGGTGTCTAATGTTGTAACCTGTTGTGTCACATCATACAAAACATCAGTAATGGTATTGATCTTTAATTTCACAATCGAGGCAAAAGCTGGGTTTGTGACTTGAAATTGATAAACAGGGAGGAGGCTTTCTATGAGACTTGGAAGTTGTTCTTGTTTTTTTTGCTGGGCATCCTCTTGCAAAAGCATGCTTCTCATAACACACTGAACAGATAAGTTATACCTAGTGCACTTTGAATAGTGCTGTCTGTCTACACCAAAGCAGCATTAACACATACATATTCACACTTGTTTACTTAAAGAATTGCCCAACTAATGCAGAAATGTCAGCTGACCCATATGTTTGCTCTGGGTTACATAAAGAATTGACCAAAACAGAAATGTGCAGACAGCTGACGCCTCCTTCACAGAGGAGGATAAAGTAGTTTGGATAATAACATTGCTGCGTAAAGTCCAGAAAATCTTCAAGTGTTGAACATGGACTGATGTTAAAATAGCTGCTCTCTGTTTATTCAGTGTTGTTATCCATCATTGTAATCCTGTTTTATTAAACAGCAACCTGTGCATATCTGTGGGAAAAATTGGCTTCAGGATACTAATATATTACTCAGGTGATAAAACATGCTGTTTTTGTGTCAACTGAGGTGTTTTCGTTTTCCTCTAGCTGGTTAAAATGGCAAAGCGCCTAAAGAAGGAAAAGGTCAACGTTGATGTCATTAACTTTGGAGAGGAGGTATTTTCACATTAAATTTCTGCACACACACACACACACAACCTCTTGAATATCTAATGTGCTATTGTGCATCTTTTTGCCCTCTGTATGCTGTTGTCTGGTCCACATGTTTACCCTCACTCTTTCTCACCCCCGCAGGAGATGAACACAGAGAAGCTGACTGCCTTCATCAACACACTGAATGGCAAAGAGGGCGCAGGCTCCCACCTGGTCACAGTACCTCCAGGCCCAAGTCTGGCTGATGCCCTGCTGTCCTCACCCATCCTGGCAGGAGAGGGAGGTGCAGTGTTGGGCCTGGGTGCCAGTGACTTTGAGTTTGGAGTCGATCCCAGCGCAGACCCTGAGCTGGCCTTGGTAAGAGAGCAGGGAATGATGATGGTTCACAATTGTATGTTTATTGTTAGGTTTCTATAGCACACTTTGTTGTCTTTTTTTGTTATTGTATATTTCTTGGGCATTATGCTATGTGCCCTAAAGTTGTTAATTATTAAGAGTAATGTAACACTGTCATTTTGATATGATTTGATTATTTTTCCTGCTCTTCTCTCTAGGCTCTACGGGTGTCTATGGAGGAGCAGAGACAACGACAGGAGGATGAAGCTCGCAGAGCCGCTGTTGCATCAGCTGCTGAAGCTGGCATTTCCTCCCCTGCTGCAGATGGTGAGAACACTTCTGTCCATCTTCCCTCAGTAAACACTTTATAGGTCCCACCTCGAGTGTGTTCACACATCATATCTGTCTCTCTTTCTGTTGCAGAGTCTGAGGATGCCCTGCTGAAGATGTCTGTTCCCATTACAGACGCATCCACACCTGCTCTACCAGACTTCAGCCGCATGACAGAGGATGAACAGATCGCCTACGCTCTGCAGATGTCCATGCAGGGAGCTGGAGCAGGTTAAACATGGATTTAGAGTTTTATGATTTTCTGTGACCAGATAACTGAAACTGTACAAGATAGGATTCAGATTTCAATGATAGAAAATACACAGCAGAATGAATTTACTGGACAGAAAGATCTCCACACTCCTGCACTTAACAGTAAATCCTGCTTTTGGCAGATCAAGGTCAGTTTACATAAACCAAAATAATGGTTGCTTCACCTTCCAGCAGAAAATGAAAGTTTATTATTAAGTTATCTTTCACACAGTTACCTTATTTACTTTGCTGGCTTGTGGTTTAAGGCATATTAGCAGCAGAAGAACCAGTTGTTATGGATTCAGTTTAGAAGTATTCTGTTGTGTTTTACTCATATTATTTGTATGCTCAAGTCTAGAATACGCCACAAACTCCAGAATTTAGAGCATATTTGCCTTTTATCACTTTGGGTTTAAGTGATTTGTAGAGGTCTGAATATTTGACTGCCTGGATAATGATTACCTGAACATACTGACATTGGGGTTATTGGTTTGTTTGTATTGGCAATCAATGCAATTTATTATGCCTAAAGGAGAATTTGGAGCCTGGGGAAAAAAAAAAAAACTTGTCAGGAACAGTTTTAGTTATTTGAAGCCCATATGTTGTACAAGTATAGAATTGTTCTTGATACTTTAAAAAAATACAACCAGTCCTGCAACACTTAATAAATAATGAGATATTAGATGCGATTGAAAGGATGTGTTTTAATCTGAATATGTTTGTTTTTTGAACACCATCACATTTGAGGACATATACTGTAGACCAGGATAAAAAAAGAACCAGTTGTCCATCCACCCCATTTTTTTGTGTTCAAATGTGTGCTTTATTTTTCCTGCAGACTTTGGTGCTGAGGACATGGACACAGGAGCTGACATGGACTCCAGTAAGACTAAGGTACGCAAAAGCCTTTATTAGTTCTCACTTGTCATTTTCATCAGATTAATTATGGTAAAGATGAGTTACAACATGTTATTTTCTGTGTCCAGGACGAAGAGGACTACGATGTCATGCAGGACTCAGATTTCCTCCAGAGCGTCCTGGAAAACCTTCCAGGAGTCGACCCCAACAATGAGGCCATCCGCAACGCCATGGGCTCTCTGGCTTCCCAGACGGGCTCGAAACCAGACGCCAAGAAGGATGAGGAGAAAAAGAAATGAACATCCAAAGAGAGGAACTTATGATAATATATGTTAAATAAAAAAGACCTGAGAATTACACTGCATGTGTTATTCACAGTAATGTTATCACTCTCCTCCATACAGGCTCCATTTTGTTTATCTTTTTGTTTATGTAGCTGTGTTAACTGTAAACAACTTTTGCCTTTTTTTCCACATTAGGTTAAGGGCCTATTCTGATTTAATTTTTTTGTGTCAAGCAGAGATGCTTACTTTTGAATCTTTTGTAATATAACTACTCGATAACAGATTTCCTCAATAAATTTACAGAACACAAGGTGATACTCTACTGGATGCTGGAAACTTATTTATACTTTTGTTGATAAATTGTTCTCCAAAATATCGATGGATTTTGCATTTAAATCTACATCTACAAATTTGTCATATCTACTGCCCAGATAAACCTGCATTTCAAGAATATAATTATTATCTTCACCAAGGAGATGATGTACTAGATGGAGGAAGGGTCTTGGCCTAGAATAGACCCATTGACTTTTAGTGTGGATCCAGTAATGCCTGGATGTCAATTTTATGCAGATAAAGGGGACTCTGGGCCTTGGTGGAGGTATTCACTTGACTGAGTACCTTTCTAGTAGCTGGATGTTGAACAAAACATGAATACAAGATGACTCATTCAAGTAAACATAACTTTGGGGACAGACATTCAGACATGTTGACACAGACCTTTGGCTGATAACACAGATGTTTACATTCCCATGTTATCATGAGGTTGAGTAAACATCACTCTGCATCACTTTAGTAACTTTGTGTGAAACCCAAAAGCATATTCTATGAGACTAGTTTGGCAGCATTAAGTAGTTAAAAAATAGATATTCGAAATTATTTTAATCTTTTCAGATTCACTGCCTTAAAGATTTAGTTTTTTTAAATTTTGTTAACTCTGAGAACTGGAAACATTTCGAATGCTTCCGGGAAGTCGTCGCACAACTTGATGACGTAGATCTTATGCGTCCGAGAGGAAAGTCGGGAACCAACTCCGCCAACTAGCAGGTAATTCAAAATAAATACTAGTGTGAGCGAATGTTAACATGAGGCTAATGCAAACACAACATGCATTAACTGTAGTTTATTATGACCGCAGTAGCTAAGTGCTACATTGATGTAGCCAATTATAGATTTTGACTACCACTAAAGTTGGCCGGTTGACGTTAGCAAGGCCAGCTAGCAGCTAAATGCTAAGCTGTAGCTAGCTGTTAGTAGAAGGAGCCACTTGTTGCAACATGACAGTTGAGTTTGAGACGCTGAACAGCAGCTTTATCTAACTGTTGTTATTTCTTTAAACTAGTTCATTTTCAGCTGTAAGGTCGGAAGCACGTATTAACATTTTGTTTTAACCGAACTCTCTCGTCCCTGCTTTGATACCAGCTGTCAGATTTGTATTGCAACCAAAGATTAAGGTTTACCTTTCATAGTCCAGCTGAGTCAACGTGTAGACATTAAATTAACCTCATATGAACTGTTCCTGACTCGATAGGTTTTTGAGCCTTGTGCTGGCCATGGGGGACATGAAGACCCCAGACTTTGATGACTTGCTGGCAGCTTTTGACATTCCTGATATTGATGCCAAAGAAGCTATTCAGTCAAGTCCAGAGGAGGAACAGCATGAGGCGAGGGCTAATGCAGATGAGACAGAGAGTGGATCTCCTTCATGCTTTCCCTGCCCTCCCGCTTTACACAGTGACCCCCCCGTGGTCAGTGTTATTGTAAAGAACACAGTGCGGTCTTTCGAGGAGGAGGAAGAGGAAGAGAGATCTATCAGGGATAAAACAGACAATCCTTCAAGCAGTGGGTTAAACTCTCAGGTTCAGGTCAAGTTTGGTGACCTCACATCACACCTTGGCCCCAAAACACCTGCTGATTCCCCTGTGGAGCCCCAGATTGCCAATGGCATCGAGGGGTCTGTTCCTAGGGCTCAGGTGCAGTCCGACGCAGAACCATGGCCCCGTCGTTCACCACTGAGGTCCACACTGAACGAGGACGGTAACGGAGCTGAGGCTGGATCGGCCCAGCAGACGACAGATGTCATAAACACTTTAAAGCCCCTCCTCTACCCTCAGGCTTTATCTATTGCTGGCCCCAACCCCTCAACTCCTCCCTCACCACACTCTGTCAGCCCTCACCTTTCTCCTCACTCTCCTCTGAAGGAGGAAAGTCATGTCCCCAGTAAACCATCATCCCCTTTGCCACGAAACGGTAGCATGAAGGCTGGAATTAAGCGGGTTATGCACTCAGATGACGATGACTCAGAGCCAGACCTGGTGATCCAGGAGAGCCCAGAATCTGTGATGTCGTCCCCTCCCCAGTTTAAACGCAGAGCAAAGGTAAGGCGCCCTGACATGTTTGGGTCTCCTGAAACTTCTTCTGCCCTTGTTTCCGATCAATCTCATCTCTCCTCCGTGGCACACGAAAAACCTAAACCTCAACCTGAGGACGAGAGATCACCTACAACCAGGAGTTCTCCTTCCAATGCTCCACCGCTGCAGAGTCAGATCCTGCACTGCAACCCCTCTGTCAGTATGGACTCTGCACCAGTCAAAGAGGAGAAATACCCAGAGCATGTGATTGATGAGAGGGACTCGCCAGAGAGTCCGCCGCCCAGCGAGACAGGCCTTCTTGTCCACAAAAGGAGCCCTGAATCTGCCCATATATCAGGTCTGTCTGCAAGCCACAAGGAGGAGCTCATGGGAAGTGGGCCTAGAGAGGAAGACAGGCCAGGTGACACTGAGGAGCTGAGTGAGAGGGTGACTGGAGATCAAGGAAATGTAAACAAAGAGAGCTGCAGTGCCGGCACTGAGGCTCCTGTGTCCGATGGAGCTGCAGAGAGAGTTTCACCTCCACTGCGTCCCCTCAAAGTTAAAATCAAAATGCAGAAAGGCAGCATCACAAGGACTGTAAAGGGTGTTACACCTAAAAGAGGTGGAAGAACCACCACCAAGGGTGCGATCAGTTCAAAGCCTTCGCCAGAACTCCGTAACACAAGATCCAAGAGGGAGTTACCACAGGAATCTCAGATCCCTGCCATGTCGGTGCTCCAGGAAGGTCCCCGTACAGTCAGAGACAAAACCGCAATGGACACCAAGCCGAAAGTTTCCCCTACAGCTGTTAGCATCACCAAATCTGCAGCGCTGCCCTCCATCACTGTTTCCTCTCCCAGAGCTGGCATGGGCGGGATGAACCCTCGCAGCCTAGGCCCGAAAAGTCTGACCCTTCCTCCGCCGTCACCTCTGCTTCATCCTCAAGGCAGCAGCAGACCGGCCTCCATAGTTAACAGCACCGGGGCAATCATATCCAAGAGTCAGACCAACCTGGTGGAAGCTTTCAACAAGATCCTCAACAACAAGAACCTGCTGCCCTGCTATAAACCAGATCTGAGCTCACCTCTTCCTGCAGAGTGGGGCCTCCCTCTACCTGCACAGGTAATCTATGATTGAGTACAGAAGAGAAACAACTAGATAATTGACATTGAAATTAATTGGATTCAGTTATGATTTAAATTTTGGATAAATCTTTTTTCACGCAAAAATGCCAAACATCTGCTGTGTCTAGCTGGCCAATTGCGAGGATCTGCGTTTTTTAAGTACCGTAGTTAATTGAATATTTGTTTTTTTTTGGCGGGATGAAGAAAATGACATTTGTTATCATCATAATCATTATTTCACGACAGGCACACAGCATGGTATTAAATAGCTTGATTTCATATGAATGTATCAGTGTCTTGTATGAATGTTTGACGCCCTTCAGGGTTACCGATGTTTGGAGTGCGGCGACGCCTTCGCCCTGGAGCAGAGTTTGGTGCGGCACTACGCTCGGCGCTCGCTGAGGATCGAGGTGACCTGTAATCACTGCGCCAAACGGCTGGCCTTCTTCAACAAGTGCAGCCTGCTTTTACATGCCAGAGAGCACAAGGAGAAGGGCCTGATCATGCAATGCTCACACCTGGTCATGAAACCTGTTCCTGTGGAGCAGATGATTGTCCAGAAGGAATCTGCAGTCGCTGGTTGGTGAAACTTGTTTCTGTCGTTAAATTGAGCTTTTTTCAAATGTTGTTCCTGTCTGTGGTTGTATGTTCCTCATTGATTCCTTGATCTCTTCTGTTGTCTTCTTCAGGATCATCCTATTTAAGCCAGGCTGCTACAAACCCAACACCCCAGCCACATAAAGCAAAATCCAATAAGAAAGTAGAGGCGGTGCATTATAACAGTAATAAATGTCCTGAGTGTCAAGCTCAGTTCAGCAGCAAAGAAGAGGTTGTGGAGCATTTCCAAGAAATCAAACCAGCACAAACCACTGTGAGTGTTTGGAGCGTGAGGGAGCAAGAAATTTGTCTTCCAGTGATATGAATATGAACTCCACTTTAATTCACTTCCTTTGTTCTTCTGTTGTTTTCCAGTCATGCACAGAGTGTTCTCCTCCCATGCTCCTGTCAAACGGCTGCTGTGCAGCAGCTCATCAACGCATACACCGAAGCCGCCCGCCACATGTCTGCCCGGAGTGCGGCGGCACGGCTGAGCCACCGCTGTTTCAGAGTCACCTGGACGAGACCTGTTTACACTTTGCACGCCGCATCGGATACAGGTGTGATGTCCTCCTCATGTTGGTGTTCGGTTAAACGAAATTATACGGAATGTTTCCCATGTTTCACCCGTCTTTTAACTTCTCTTTCTCTCTCTGCAGGTGTTCCAGTTGCCTGGTGGTGTTTGGAGGACTGAACTCAGTGAAGTCTCACATCCAGCAGGCTCACTGTGATATGTTCCACAAATGCCCCAGCTGCCCCATGGCTTTCAAGTCTGCTCCCAGCATACAGAACCACATCAGTGCCCAACATCCAACACTCACTGATGGACAGACCATGTATGTATCTATAAATACACACAGGAATCTGTGATTTTTCTGTATTCCTTTATTCAACTGACCAAGTTTTTATCCCTTTACAGGTCGATCTATAAATGTGTGATGTGTGACACAGTTTTTACAAACAAGTCTCTGCTGCACATCCACTTTGACACTCATCTAACCAATCAGAAGGTGCATGTGTTTAAATGCCCTGAGTGCACCAAGTTATTTTCGCAGAGGAATACACTACTGGACCACTTCAAGGTATATGACTGCTCATACCATGTTTAATATTGAATGCCTTATGATACCACTTATTTATCCTATTTCCATATTTTTACCTTGTTTTTCTCTGTTCCTCAGACCCATAAGACTTCAGCGTTAGAAGAGTTGCCTTCACCTCCAGCTGCTGCCTCTCGTTCACGTCCTTCATTGAAGTTGGAGAGCTCAGATGGGGAGGAACAGATAGATGAAGAGAAAGAGGAGAAAGTGAAGAAAGAAAGCATAAAGGCCCCCTCAGGTTGGAAATGTGCGCCTTGCCACGCACGCTACACAGACCGGGAAGACTACATTCATCATATGGCTGAGCAACATGGCAAGGTCTGGAAGTGCACCTGTCCGCCTACAATGTATTATCTGACTACATCGACTGTCTTTTAATGTGGCTTTAAATGTTTTTGCACTTGTGTCATGTAGACTCTGAAGAAGTTTCCTTGTAACAAGTGTGAGAGCTCCTTCACCACCACCTCCAGTCTGAGACGTCACATCAGAGACAAACACAAAGCCACGAATCGTAGTTTTCGCTGCCAGTGAGTTCTAGATTTTTATCCTTACCAGTTGACTGTCCAAAAGTTAAAACAGTGATCACTGATTTTATGTAAGTACACAAAACCAGTATAGTGTGGTTGTAGATGTGACAGGGAGTGAAAAAAAAAAATTAGCACAGACTCGGGCTGTTGAAATTATTAAATATGATGCTCAATCATTCCCTCCTTTTAAATAAATAAATCAGAAGAAGCAATATGTTTCAAATTCCTACTTTTACACATTAGGTCCAAAGAGGGCAAACCAATACACCAATACAACAAGAGATATGACTGCTTGTATAGTAGCTGCACAATTAATTGCAAAAAGGGCAATATCCAAGTTGCAAGAACTGCAGTTATTTTTGATTGTGGAAAATGTTCTTAGACCTGCTACAAACTCTTGATAAGTCTGCAGGTGTAACTATTATTCCTGACGTTATTGGTGTTAACATGATGCCCACTCAAATCTGTGTAATTAATCAGTGCAATCATTAAATCAGACCAGTGTTTTTGTGACTTTTAAGTTGTGTGTACGTGTGTGCAGGTTCTGCAGTGAGAGTAAGAAAACATTCAGCAGCAGAGCGATGTTGGAGAGGCACATTCAGCTGAGACACAGCGTGGATGCCGAAAGCCAGGACACACTGATGGTGTGTATTTCTTTAAAGAAGCCAAACAGGAAACACTTTATTCTGGGAATGTTGATGATGAATCATTAGTCAATTTAATTATTGTCAAGACTTGTAACTGATTAAAAATCTGAAATGTGCACAAATATATCAAAAAGTATCTTGTTCAAATTCCACATATTTATCAAACATATGAAAATGGAAAAACATCCAACATATTTAATATATTATTAATGATTAAGAGATTGTTAAGGCAGTCGACTATGAATCAAAGAATCTGCTTAAAATGTGCATCTGTACTTGATACTAAGATGACATTAACAGAGATATTCTCTGGTCACAGGGAGGCAGAGAGGAGGCCGACAGCTCCTCAGAACAGGACAGCAGTTTGGGGGCACGCCCAAGAAGAAGAGGAGCGGTGAAGATGGAGCAGGATGAAGAGTCCATAGACTGGGTGAGTCCAGTGAAGAAGTCCTCCTCCTCAGCTTCTGCCCCCTACTCTGCTCCTGAGTCTGGGTTCCGCTGCGCCCCCTGCGGCTTCACCACAGAGGACCAGGCGATGTTCCTAGAGCACATCATCCAGCACCGGCGGGGAGCGACAGAGGGCGGCGGTCAGCAGTGTCTACAGTGCGGCGCTTGCTTCACATCCACCTCCTCCCTGTCACGCCATCGCTTCATCACTCACAAAGTGAGAAACGCAATCACTGACAGCCAGCAGTCCCCCAGCGTGCCAGCACCCTCCATTGGTAACAACAGGAACCACGATGACAAGAGTTCTCTGGACGACTCTGCACCAGCATCGCCCTCCTCTCAGGGGACGGAGGAGGAGGGCAAACTGGCATGTAGGGTGTGTCGCAAAAAATTCGAAAAGGCTTCAGATCTGAATACGCACTTCAGAACTCACGGCATGGCTTTTATCATCGCCAGGAACGCAGGAAAAACGACCTGAGACACCAGATACGTGGGGAGGGAGCAGTGTGGGTAGGTGATAAAAGAAAGAAGTGCCTTGTTTCTCGTCACACCCTATGCACTAATTAAACCAAAGACTGGCGGAACTGAGTTTTTATGTGAATAGATTGTAGAAAAGTAAATCAGATGCGATTTTCATGGTGAAATCTGCCTTAACCTTCTACTTGTGACTCTCAGGATCTAATGTTGTGTTTGTGTTCAGTGATGATGCTAATGATATTTTAGCTACTTCCTTGTCTGTGAACAGATAGTCTGACAAGTTCACTGCTGTGACCACATCCACATAATAATGTGCCTGCAGAGAATGTGAATATAAGAACCAGATACCACTGTGATCACGATGGCTGTTGGTGGTGGACAGCGACAGAATGTTTCATCCTACTGAGGAGATTTCTTGAACAGCACCCCCGGGTGTTTTCTGTAAAGTCCCTTTCACTTTTTTAAGTTTTTCATGTCATGGCATTGATTTGGAATATGTTAGCTCAGTTACTATTAAGTGTGTGTACCATGAACTTATTGCCATCCATTTTCAAAAACATACAATAATGTCTTAGATGAATTCCTGACTTTAATTGTAGACGATGAGTGCTTCTACACATTTCAGTGAAATTAGACTTGAACTTGCAGATAGATCACCCCTCAGTTTATTTTTATGTTCCCTTGCTGAGCTGCAATAGAGGGATACTTACATGAAGGAAATCATGTTCTTTTTAACTTGAAGGACTGTAACTCAAAAAAAAAAAAAAAACCCCACATAATTTGTTTGAGGTGATGTCACCCCCTGGCTTTGTTGCACTCTGGGTAATGTAGGCGCTGGTTTCGAGAAGGATGAAGAATAATTAGGATAAAACAGGTGATATATTTGGTTCTGCTGCATCACTGTTGACAATTTGTTTTTAAACTGTCTGTAATGAGTGAAACAGTGCTATAGAAGTGCAGTTCTTGACCAGTGAGCTGCTTTTCAAAACACAGCATCTACACTTCCCACAGTGCAACTAACCTGCTCACTGTAGGCGTTTATCAGTTTACATGCAGTGTCCTCTGGAGCCACAAAAGACGTCAAACTATTTTTTCCACTTATGCAGTTGAAGTCCCGAACACTTATAAGCACCCTTTAATGTGTAAAATTGGTGGAAAGAAAAGAAAAAAAATCACATCAATTTATATTTTTTCAGGGAAAACAAAATTACAACAAAAATTATCATCCCTACTGAAATTGAAGCTGATGTGAGTGTGTCCTTCTTAAATGTTATTGATGACCTGTCTTGTATTTATATTGTACTTGGTGAAAGATTGCAACATCTAAAAGGTCAAACTATGCTTTGGGAAATGGTGAGCAATAAGTCTTAGTTAGTGAAGTGAAACCGAAATGAACGTTTAACAGCTTTTTACGTGGAATGTACTGTATTTACTTCAGATTAACAGATTTATGTCTTCTCAATGTGCAAGAGATGAAAGTCAAATTATGTATCATGGCTATTTTTTTTTTTTTAAATAAATGATTACTGTAAAAAGATTAGTATGTATGTGATCATGTCGATTCTGAATGCTTTTGTGAGAATATGTTGTATTTTTAACTTTCTCTTCAGTCACTGTCAGCACAGATCCAGTTATTGATGGAAAGGTCACGACTTGGCATCAGCACAGAAGGACATGAAACTTAAAAATCAGAACAGTGTGATAGCATTGTTGCTTGCTTGGCATGTAGAGGTCCAACACTTTTTGAGTGTGGTGTTCTGATTTATATTTTTAGTGTTATTTTTAGTGTTACGCCTCTTACGAGGATCCATAGACTTAGAGCTAATATTCATGCGTTTGAATTAATTTTATTTAAAAAACAAACAAAAAACAAACTAAAAACAGCTGTTCCTTTAATGTGCTGTAGTCATCAGTGAACCTTTTCACGCTTGTGTTTCTTTTCTCAGGAGATGATCCAACGCTTTAACACACGTTGTTCTGTTGACAAGACCATTTCTAACCAAATGTTTATATAAAAAGCTAAATAAAAAAATGTCACAATGTCCTTTTTAACCTGTTTTTTTCTTCAAGTGTATTAATATTCTTTATTGAGTTAAATTATCATATTCCATTTTGTCAGTACAGTATCGGACATCCCATATACAGGCCATCCGAGTCACATATTCTTATTCTTTCAAAATAAACTTTCTTATAAATATAAAGACAGAATATTTAAAAGTAAACCTGACTAAAGGTAATAATAAAGGATCCTTACACATCTCACCAGCTCATTTGATTATATTGTGGCTACACTCCACTATGCTCACATCATGAGATGATGAAACACGTCCTCGACAATGACACGTTGCCACTATAATGATAACTTGTGCGTGTATGTGTGGTTAACTGAAGCTTCTGCTGGTCCAGCAGTAGTGTGCTGTGGCTCTCTGATCTCACAGCAGCAGGAACCCCGTGAGGAGAACCAGAAGGGGCTTCATGAAGGATGCGATCCCCTCGACACTCATCGACGGAGCTCCTGAGAGAGAGTGACATGACAACTGAATGCAAACACCTCCACTAAGAGCCTTCAAAAGCTAAGGAAACCTATTTTTCTTAAGAGGAGTGAAGGGGTCCCACATAGAACAGTTTTGGTTATTTTATATGAGAGTGTTCTGTATTTGTATTTCCACCTGTGCTTCTCTCAGTTGTGTGAGGTTGTTGGTGCTCATCTGGAACAAAACGGTGATGTCACATACCAATCAGGATTTAGAGTTATATAAATCAAAATGTGATGAAATTTTGATGGAAATGCAGGGCAACCATGGCATGTTAACTCATTTTTATATTGTTATCATAAGATTCAAGCCTTCTGGTTAAATATTTTATCATCATGCTTATTATATTCTTGGGAAATCCAACTCCACCTATTAAAGTAAATGTATTACTCTCATTCATATCACTGAGGAGTGGATTAGTCAGGTTGGACAAAAAGCATGGAAAGAACTTGATTTTGTTTGCTGGCTACAAATGTTGTGAAGTATGAACTAATTTGTTAGCAGTATAACACACTGAAGGGATTTGAAGATGGACTTTAACAGTAAAGAATATGTCAATTTCCAGCAGTTTACACTTATCTTCTCACCTGATTCTTCAGGGGTTTGAGTTTGATCGCGAGATCCTGTCGTGCCTGGTTCAAGAGCCTCCCGTTTTTCTTTGCTCAGGGCAGCTAGCTGTTCACTGGTTATCACTGCAATGTTGTCAGGTCCAAGAGCCTGCAGCTGCTCAACAGAGAGAGCCTAGAGGGAAACAGGGTGGCACAGAGGTCAAGAGGAGGAAGAGGTTCTGATATCCTGTAAATGTATAGTATTGATATTACAAATAAAAATCCTGCATTCAAAATCTGAGTATGTAAGTATGTAAATGTTTAAGTACCACTTTAGTTGTAATTGGTGTAGGGGAGCTGATCTACCACGAACAAACTTTAACCAGTCATTTCTTTATGAAAATGATTCCTAAAAAAACTTTTTTCACAGAGTAGTAAGAATGTAGAACAGATTTTGTCATTTTTTAAAAAAAAAATAAAACTTTAAGACACACAAAAATGTGACTATAAAAAGAAAATTTTATTTAGTGGATGGTCTACATCCACATATAATATAATATAATATAATATAATATAATATAATATAATATAATATAATATAATATAATATAATATAATATAATAAAAACTTACATCTATTTATGTACAGTACTTGAGTTACTGTACTTAGTTACCACTGCTGGATTTGACTCAGAGCTAATACATGATGGAAGGAAAGAACAAAGAGAAAGTTACTCACCGCAAAGTTTCTTGCTGGTATGAGAGGGATGCACGACATGCTGATAAATGGGAAGACAGACTTGTCTAAAGACATCAACTCAGTCGCATCCAACCCAGCTGGGGGAGACAAGAAACAGACGCTCAGTATTTTGGAAGAAGCTTCTGAAGAAAGGCAAATGATGTGAATTAAAACTAGTTTCTGAACCAATACTTTCAAAAAATACTACAATATAGTTTGGTTTCCTGCGGAGAGCATTGAGCAGAGGGGATTATCTAACCAATGACAGTCTTCAGCTCAGACACTTGTGCTGAAGTCCAGGCTCTGGGATCTCCAAACACGGATGCAGCAAGACTTTTAAAGTGCTCCATGACCTTGTAGGAGCACTGCACATCCATTGAGCCAACAGCATCCCTGTGACACACATGAACACAGAATTTGATTATACTCTGGCGAATGCATTCCTCGTGTACCCAAGAAATCTCTGTCTTTCTCTCTACTAAAACTATTTAAGAACTCAGAATGTAATAATAATATTAATAGTATTAATTAATAGTATTCATTTGGACATCAATCGCACAAAATGCCAATTTCTACATAACATTGCATCAAGAACAGGCAGAAAAAAGGTTTTGCTAGGATAACCTTTCATAAAGTTTTGCCAGTGTTTTTTTTTTTTTGCTTGAATAGTGACTTTTTCATCTTTGAAAACAGCTGTTTTTACTCATACATTTGACAGATGCAAATGAAACACAAAAAAGCAAAAAATTTGTTCTATCAACAATTTAAATAATTTTAAATAAATACAAAGGGGCTTAAGTGAGGTTAAGTGAACAGTTTTAGCTGCATTAAAACAAAGACAGAATTTAAATGCAGCCCACAGTGCTTTGTGCTATAAGTATTTGACATTGTGCTCCCTTTTCTCTCTACCTCTTAAATGAAACTAGAAATACGTTCACTTGTAGCTTTGGTGCTTTTGTGTGGGTTTGTAAGACAGTTTAACTGGATATAAACTAATTTGTGAATATCACAAGTATAAGTGGTGACATAAATAAAATCACAGGTGATTTCTGTACGGAGCACGCACGTAAAGGCGTCTCCGTCTAGCTGTTCGATCTCGGTGGAGTTCAGGCCGCAGATGAACCGGCCTAGTGCCACCATATCTGCAGCATCCAGCTGCTCCGCTGTCAGGTTGTTGTATTTAGCGAAACCCTTCCACACCGTCTCCATCTGTTCGGACAGGTCATCTTGATCAGTGAATGTCATGATAATAATGGATTTCAGTAATGAGCAGTTGTTGTTTTTATGTTTTTATTACATCACCTGGGACTCATTCCAGCCACATTGGGCAATGTCCTCCAGAGCCTCAGATGTGAAGGGGAGCATCTCCAGGTCTGCGTCAGAGAAGCCCTGAGTTATACATCCCATCTCCATCACGTTAGCCTCAGTCATCTGTGACACTGGGCCAAAGACCTGCAAGAACAGAATCACAAAATAACTGTGCTGGACACCATTCTGTTTCTTAATAAAGGATATATGTATAAAGGGGGAAGTCTGTATTTCAGGTGTACCATGAGCTGCTCAGAGCTGAGCTGAGTTTATTTTTTTATCTGCAATTTTCATTGATCAAAAAATCAGTGGATTGAATGTTTGGGATCCAATTGTCTCACTTGGTAAAGCAGCTCTATTCACAAGATCATGATGTGATCTTGCAAATCCATCTCAACAGGTTTTAAGTTATGTCCTTTTTGCTGGACGTACAGTGGCTGAACTAATCTTACATATTTTGAGGAACTTCTGGCAGCCATGTGTGTAGTTTAGATGTGACGACCATGAGAGAAGCGACTGCTTTTAATAGTTGTACCAATTGTAACATTAATTATGTTATTCTGAGAGATATGAAGGGAGCATGTTGTTGTTTTATTTCAATTTCAGTGTCCAATTAACAAAGCTGGGGAGTGTCTTGCTTTGTTAGAAAGTCAGTAGTAAGAGTCAGGCATCCTTTACTGTTGGAATGAGAGAAAATAACATATCATACTATATTAATATATCATACATTTTCCTCCCCTCTCGCTGCACTACAATGAACAGAAGCAGGATCAGTGCCTCCACTCTACCTTAACTGCTTTGTCACTGAGTACGGCCAGTTGGTCTGCGCTGTAGTTATCGACGCTTCCGAGTGTTTCTACCATATCACGGAAGGTTTTGGCTGACATTTGATCCAGCTCGCCAGGTGTCCACTGGACGTTGAGCATTTCCAATTCTTCAATCAGCTCCACAGTCGGTACTGAAGTGCTGCCGCCACTGTTGGCTGTGAGAGACGGGAGAGACACAGACAGCAAGTGAGAAATAGAGAAGTACGGTAGAGTACAGATGGGTAGCATCACTAACTGAGGTTTAAAAATTAACAGCACTCAAGGATTCTTCTTCCACACCTGCTCTCTTTTTACGTTCATTGTTGGATGCAGCGGTGGTGGTGGTGATGAGATCAAACATCTTCTGTCTCAGTGCGGCAGAGATTCGGGTCAGACGCGGCATCAGGAAAAAGAGAATGTCTTTCACAGGAGGCTGACAGAGAGAGTAGAGAATAAACAAAAACATGAGAAACTCAAACATGAACCACAGCCTCCTCATGGACAGGATCATGGATGGAAGGACATGATCCAGTGCTGCATCCCTGTCCAGACAACAAAAAAACAAACCTCATTGGGCAGAGCAGATATGGCATCATCATCCAAAAGGAGGAGGGGAGACAGATCTTCCATGGTCTCAGCCGACCAGGTAGATGGATCCCTGCAGAGGATTGAAAATAAATATCTGTCAGATTGATACTCTCTCTGCAGTAACCCCAGCATCCACCGGAGAGCTGTCCTACCCAAAAGTCTCTTTGACCAGCTGAATTAGATCCGTCCAGTTGCGTTGAGGAAAGTGGCGGTGGCCAGCCATGGCCAGGAGGCTGGCGTTGAGGACTTCGGGGGCCATTTGGCGGAGCTGGGAAACATTGAACTCACACAAGAGCGGTCCAAAGCTGTCCACGTCCTCAGTGGTCAGTCTGGATACGTCTCCCCCCTACACATTCACAGGAATTATCTGAGGCTGGTGCTGCAGAGAAAAGACTTACTACGTGATAATATCATGTATGGAGCAATAGGTGCAGGTTGGTTACAATTTAAAGCAAATTGAATAAATAGTACAAAAATGTGACAGATGATGCTCCCACACAGAGCTCACTGAACTCTTTGGTTGGTCAGGCTCAGACAGTCTACGCCAATCTCTGCTGCTCTAACTCAGCACCTTACTGAGATCATCTGTGTTGTCTTTTCCTTTAATCTGTCACCCCTCTGTATGTGTGTGAATATCATTTACCAGGCAAGACAGGATTTTATTGGCGAGTGCGCTGCGAGAAGGACCATCACTTAGAGATAACAAGTACACGTTGGCCTTTTCCATCTTTTTGAGGAAGATGTCACACACAGAGTCAGGCAAATCCTTCAAATTCTCAGGACTGGGAGACAGGGATAGAGAGTTGTTAAATCTTATTATAGAACTTTTTTTTTTTTTTTAAAAAGTACTTGATTAAGTGAGATAGAGAATAGACTGTTTGTTTACGGCAGGAAAGGAAGTAACAGTGAGGGAATCTCATCCATCTCCTCCTCAGTGATGGTTTTGAAGAAGTCAGCTCTCCGTTTCTCTAAAGTCGCAAAAAGCTTTTTGGCAAGCCACAAAGCCTGAAAACATATATTTATTATTAGTCAGAATACTCATCTACATGTCTTTTAGTTTTATGCGTGACACAGTGTACACATACACACCAGCCTCCTGGAGAGCCACTTCGGATCGTCTGATAGATTCTGCGTCACATTTTGAACTTCGTTGTCTGGTAGTTGGTTGATCATTTCACTGGTTATACCCTGAGCGAGTGAACGCAGCCCCCTGTGTGCAACAGCAGACACTGAACGTTCAGCAACAAGACCGTGCACATTACTGAAACTCCACAAAATATAATACACATCATAAGAGTTATGAGCGTTAATCTTTCATTATCTAACAACTTAATATATATGTATATGTATGCATTTGTCTATGTATAATGGAGACATGCTTAAGATTTGAATCCAACTTTCCAAGAACTTAAATGATCTTAAAAATGACTGCTTGCTTTAATCAAGACCTCGCCCAGTCACAATAGAAACCATTTTAACCAGAAGTCAGATGTTTCTATTGCAAGGCTTTTGTATAGTATTGTTGCTTTGTTTGGACTACATATCTCACCTCATCTTAAACAGCTTTTCCGTGTGCAACTTTTTGACCAATAAAAGTGCCTGAAAAGAAAAGACAAAAACAGAGAGCAACCTGGCATCATTCGTTAACAGTTAACCATTATGAATGACTACGAAAGCATGTAGAACATAATAAAATGTGGCGGACAGGATGTATTCAGAGACACTACCTGCGACTGACTCCATGTTTTATTATTCACTTCGTCTGGGGAGGTGATGTTCGCTTTGGCCAGGTATCTCAGAGGAACACTGCGAAGCAAATCGCCATCCAACTTCAGCACCAAGTCGAGGGCTTCCACCTTCTTGCGCATCTGCATGGAAACATTTAATAATTGTTTTTTAAATGATGTTCTTATTGCATATAACAGATAACAAGAAATATTTTTTTATATGAGACTGAGATTTGAGAGCCAAAGGAAAGTGACACATCAGAGTCATTATTCATCTTAATCAACAGAGTTAGCCTCTTTTTCCTGCCTCTCTCTCTTTTCTCACCTCCTTCAGCACGGCCTTCAGCTGACACTTGCTCATCTGCTTCCAGGTCTCGGTCTCATTCAGCATCACCTCGGCTTTCATGCGCTTGACGACACAGCAAGGCAAACCCCCTAGAACCGGCTGAAGGTCCATCAGTTTCGTATCCGATACCTCTTCACACTGAGGGAAAGAAGAATGAGGTGTCGTGAGAAGGGCAGCATGACAGAGACAAGCTTTCAGCAGCCCTGCAGGCTTACCTTCCCCCCCCCCATCAGCTGCCTGACCACGGCACGCTGCTGGGCCACTGTCAGATCGAGTCTTTCGAACAATTTGAGATCATCCCACGTGACGGATGGCAGATCTTTGGGGGGCAACGCCTGCACACTTTTGCCCAGCTCGAGTAGCGTTTTAGCAGTGCTGGAGTTTGACATCAAAAGTTTGGCAGATAACTTCTTCAGCTTGTGTGAGCAGAGGGTAAAAAGACAAAAAGCAAGCAAGCGATTACTAAAAATTCATGAAATCTGTTACTTCGGCCCTGCTGAGGGCTGACACAGGTGAAGGTTTTGGGTAAGTGAGTGATACCTTTTTGATCCCAGGGTTGCTGGAGTCATTGCAGGCGTTAAGCTGGGGCAGAAGTTTACTGCTGAGTTCAGCAGTCAATTTTGGAGGCTTTTTCAAATGACAGACGAGTGTGCCGAGTCTGAGGAGGTTTACAGGTAAAAATGTCTTAGTTATTCCACTCTTAAAACTGAATCAGCTCTCTATAATGTCTAACTTGTTTGTGTACATGATTATTATTTGTCTGTCTCTTTTAATGACTATCTGTAACAATGCTTTCTCATCTGTTCAGATGTGTTCCTCACAAAACCCCCCAAAAACCCAGACAGAGTTGAGAGCGTTTCAGGGTAAACAGAGATGGGCATGAATAGATCGAAAAGTGTCTTGTTACAAATTACAAACACTTGCTCATCATGTATCAAAACAAAATGAGACTGAGAAAATTCTATTCAGTTAAGGTGCAACATGTAGTTCGGGGGAATACATTTTAATCAGAGGAGAAAGATCGTTACCGACTGAATAAACAGAACAAACAATTTTCATTTTTCTTTGTTTATATGTGGTGGACCCTGCCACCTTTCTAGCTTCAAACAGTGTTTCCTCTGAGAATGGCTTGTTTATTCATTTATGGAAATAATCAATATTTGTGAGATTATTACCTCATTGATATCGAGAATATATTTAGTACATTTTGAGTTTGAACTTCTTCTCCAAAATCTACATATTGGACCTTTAAAAGTATTTTAAATCATAAAACATTCTACACAAATTGTTGTTCATCAGATTATAGCAATTTCATAGCTCAAGATGCCAGTCTGGATTTATCTTGGAGGTGTGATGTTGGGGTGCATGCTGGGTATGTTCTGTGAAATAAAACAACCATTGACTGCTGGAGTGAACAGCCAATTGAAGTGCAGCTCTGGGAACTAAACAGTTTTGCCCCTGATGCACTTTTCTTTCAGAAGGCTATGAGATTGGCAGATGCCTTCTTGTACAGCGAT
Organism: Acanthopagrus latus; assembly: GCF_904848185.1. Classification (NCBI taxonomy): domain Eukaryota; kingdom Metazoa; phylum Chordata; class Actinopteri; order Spariformes; family Sparidae; genus Acanthopagrus; species Acanthopagrus latus. The sequence goes on from NC_051055.1 coordinate 18,122,197, forward strand.
AAATAAAGTGCAGTGGGGGAAGTATAGTTCTCATACCTCCAACTTGCAAAAGACACAAAGCAGCTCCATCAGAACAGAGTATGATACAGTACAAAAAAGTGAAGCGAAAGACTGATACAAAGCCAGAGACTCTGATTAGGTCAACTGCTGCATAGTTGTTGTTTTTTTAACAGTATGACCTGGGGATCAAAAATGTTACTTATTGGAGGTTAAAATGACCTGTATTTCATACAATTTCAAGCTCTTGAAGTTTTCTGCATATTACATGCTATTATTTTCTGCCCAGTAAAAATACAAATTCACAAAATACTCAATATTAACACACATTTTAATACATTTAATTGAAATACTGTCCACCTCTGAGTAAACAGTTAGTGGAAAACAATCAGACACTGTTTGGAATCCAGTCTTTTTATACACGTTTTTATCTCACGTAAACACAAACCTTTCCAAACGATCTTCAAACTCTTTTGGACCTAAGGACTCTTGTATTTTTCGGAGAAACGTCTTGGCCAGGCTGGGCTTCATCTCAGAATCATTTCTGAAGGCAAATTCAATCTTGCCTGAGCGGAAGCATTCAAGCAGCTAAAATAGAAAGTGGTAGAGAAAAACCAGCAGAGCAACAAATGAATTGTATGCTGTTTCTAGTTTAAGTTGACTCTTTATGCTCTTCTGCAGGCACCACTCACCTCTTCTTTGGGAGAAGAATCAACATCGTTTGCCTCTAAATGCGGGAGGTATTGTCCAATCATGTCCATCGCCTCACAGTTCAGCCACTTCAGTGCAGGTCCACAGCGCGGCATTTGCTCTATAGAATTAATTAGGATGTTACATGTCCCATTCATACTTAACAGGAAAGCGACAACAGAAAGGAGACACTGAATGCATTAAGGTTTTATGGGTAAGGTTTGAGTGCTTGTTGTGCAGTTAAACGTGTACTAATAAGTGTCAGCAGAGCTGGAGACCGAGCACACACATTTGAAAAAAAAACAAAACACAAATACTGTGGCTTGCAAAATATGAGCACCACAAAAACATGTAACATTTGCGGTTTTCCTGTGACACATGTTTATTCATGGCTGTTTTGTTGTTTCATGAAATTAATCTCCGTAGTACTTTGCATGATTTGCAAATGAGAGGCTGCTTTTACTAGTCTACTTCCTGCTCCTACTCCTGGTTCTTTCTTAGCCCGGTTACTTTCATCCAGTTTGTTTTAAATTACCTGCTTAGTTCACTTTTTCCCCCCACTTCATTTTTCTCTTCATCTTTCAAGATTTTCATCTTTACTTGCTCCTGTCTTTTCTACCTCCTCTTCCCTTTCTTTCTCCTTTTGTTTTTTCTGATAAACATTGTATGAATTCATCTAATTTTATAGCTAATGGTGAATATGTGGGGTTTTTATTGTTATTAGCTGTTTTTCTGATTTGATGTGCCAAACTAATTTCTTACTTAATCTCGCGTCAGATGATGGCTTCATTGTACAGTTGAAGTTGTTCTGGGCGATCTGCTGTTTTATCCAATCTGCCACCTTTTTCCTTTTGTCTTCAGACATGCGCTCACGCTCCTCCTTCATCACCGTCATCCTGGAACCAATGACCAATTTTACAATTTTAAGAAAAGCTATCTGAGAGACAGTGGAGGGTGCACTTTATTCAATGTATACTCACATTTTTTTCACTTTTTGCAGAGTTGCTGTGACTGGAAGCCTCATTTCTGAAGGAGGCATATCCTCCAGTGCCGGTTTGGCAGCCCATAGCAGCTCGTCATAGTCATCTGAGTCCATGTTGTCTTCACTCTGTGTGGTCAAAGCCTCCCAGGACTGAGGGGCCACAAATGCACGCATGTAACATGCAGATGCCTCCTGAGGAAATTAGAGAAATCACAGAAATCATTCAGACATTCAGAAAGCAGCCTTAGTTAATGGATTATGTTTTCTTTTCTTAAGATCTTGGCAGTAGAAGGGAGTACAGACGGAAGAGTTCCTCATCATCTTAATCATGGTTGGAAGATTGGTGCAATTCCAAATCCTGTTTGGCTAAAAAGAGAAACACAGAAAATAGGCAATTAATGTGTGCTGGGTGAAACAGTTCAAACAAATAATGAATAAACGTCACCATCAACCATTAAGATGACAGCATACAGCGAATAATGATTGACATTATCTTTACGTGAAGAAATCTAATGTGGTTTAGGTGATCGACCATGTGTGTATTCACACCTTTTTACCATCCATGGGGTGCATGGCACTGAGTGAGTTCTCGACAGGATAGACTGAATCCAGGAGCTTCATAAAAGTCGAAAAGTAGGTGTTCGACTGGCCGGACGTTCTGTCCATGGGCGAGTCACTGAAAGAGAAATAAGTGTAGTGATGATTTTGAATATTAAATGTTGTGTTTTACATGTTCAATCTGTCATTTTTGCAGCTTGGAGCAGATAAATGTAAAAAAAAAAAGGCAACAAAATGTTTGTATGAGCTGAGGGGAACATATACATCATGTTACTTTAATCTCTTTCGTCTTCACAGAAATACCTGCTATTGAAGACAGTTCTCAGCTGATTCATCTTTGGCAACGGGTATCCTGTAACATAGCAACCCTCCACATTTATATGTTGTATGGTAGAAACACATCCGAGGTGGTCTACATTTTTGCCAGTGTTGTTCATATAAAGCATGTGAACATTATACATGAAAAATAAAAGTATGAACCAAAAAATGGGACCTTTAATTAAAAGAAAAAAAGTACACTGAGAATTAGCTCACCCTTATCGTTGCACTTCCTCATCTGAAAAAACAAACAAACAAACAAACAAAAACAGTATCATCATCAGATGTTTAGGGTAATGTATTAGTATTAATCGTTTAAAATCTCTGTCTGTCATTAGAAAACATTCAAAATAAATGTGAACAGCTAATACTTGGGGGGTTTTCTATATACTGTATAAACAATATATGAACAAGATTATTAGATCGATGGTAGCAGTGTAAAATATGGAAAGCGATCCAGTTGTGACAGTCATGGTGTGGAATAGACTGGCGCAAGCAGCTAGTGACATGAAGCTCTGATGTTGAAGAAAATCAAGTGAAAAGTGTCCTCTGTGACTGAACAGACACAAAGACTTTTTACTTGATTATACAAAAAAAAAGATGATTTAACGATAAACCAACAACTCTCTCTTGAGTATCCCATAAAGGATCTTACATTTCAATAGGTTTTATGGAAGGCAAAAAACAGATACTAACTGTGATATCACATTTAAATGTGATATCACATTGTGATCACATTTAAATGTGATATCATATAAAAGAATTTTAAAAAACTGCACTAAAGAAGGAATAGACCGGGGCTGCCCATAGTGGGGCGTCACACTTTGTGCAGGAATCCAGTCAAATAAGGGAACTTGGGATAGTGGTACCATACGTCATCATTTATGTCATAAGAACAACTTCATTCAAAGAAAATATTTTCAAATTATTAAAAAATTGACTGAAGTTAGCTAGAAAATTGTGATGAAGGACGGAAAAAACTAAACTATGTTGGATTTGAAATTGTGTGGAACTTAATAGATGTTATTCTGCATACTACTTAGATGAGAATGTCATTCAAAGCAAACAAGTATACAGGAAACTACATACCAGTTTTTTGGCCATGTCTTTGAAATCCGGTTTATTTCCAGGTCTTGTATTATAGTTATCATCTGAACAGGTGTTATAATAGAAATTTAATGAATAATCATAAAAAAGACACATTTGCAGTGTGTACGCATAAACAGCATGCATGCATTTGCCAGTTAAAAGAGGAGACGCTGTATGTGATGGTGCTGATGCTTACCCATGGCTGCACAGGCCACAATGAGGAGAAGGACCAATGTTCCTCCCTTTGGAGCCATGGTGAAAACACTTGCCTGCCTCCCTGCCTGTTGAACATTATGGCATAATTCAAAGTGTGTATTAATACCACCACAGATTACACGTGATTTGGATACAGATTTGCATTCTTTCCAACAATTCTCTCTCTGTAATAGCAGAAAGTTCTCTGCAGCGTGCAGGGATTTTGTCATTAGGTCTCTAGTTGTTATGGAACCCATCTCTGTGCGTGCTGCCTCCAGTTTTTTGGCCATACTTCCGCCTCTGAGGATTTGTGATCATACTTCCCCTAGCTACCACCTTTGTTACTCATCCTGTGGGAGGCTCCATGGACTTTGGAGGATAACACGCAATGATAAACAGGTTTGGTAATGTACATGATGTACTGTGGAACATTTTGCCAGCCTCTATTGTCGTCTTCCATCACCTCTTCACGAACAACTTTACACTCCTGATCTCTCAAATGGGGGTTCTCGCCCCAAACATTTGCATGTTTAGATTTTGCCTCCATTCAATTTGTTTACTTCTCTTGAATATGACTTCTCATTTCAATATGCCAGATGATCATCTTACACAGGTAAAAATAAAAACAATAACAGAATAAGCTACTTTTTTGCTGTTTTTTTTTTTTTTTTTTTGCTTTCACAAGTTACTCTAATAACATATTGTCCCAAAATGTTGAAAAGTCAGACAGTATCTTACTCCATAATTGAATTATTCACTCTTTACATAAATCATTTAGAAATATAAAACTTTAAAACATACAAAAATACGTTTTATTCTAGTACGTTTCGACGGTGACACTGTGCCAACAAGATTTCACACCTGAAACTATGAACACATCACGAATACTGAAAAATGAATAACTTATTGATTTAGGTACAAATAAGTATTTACTCACAGAATCTGTAGCTGCTCCCTGGTTGATTATATGGACAAAGCAATTTAAAAACACGGAGTGAAGATGTGCGCGTTGTTCCTCTTCCCTTCTCGTAATGGAATGAGTTGGATGGGTGGTTACCTGTCCTCGATGAAGTCAAAGCAGGTGCATATCAAAAACAGCTCTGTTTGTGTGTGTGTGCGTGTGTGTGTGTGTGTGAGAGAAAGAGAGAGAGAGAGAGGCTGTGAACCTCAAATGATGTCTGATGCGTTCTAGTGTCAACCATGACATAAACATTTTCCAACCATAAACCCAAAAAGTAAACTTTATTCTGATCTTTTCAAAAATCAGACTTGAAATCTGATTCAGTGATACGCAATGCTGAGATAACAATAGTTCCCAAACTAATGAGTTTTGATTGGATGTGCAGCTGTTTATTTAAACGTTCTGCATAAAAAGGATTGATTTTATCCTCAGATCCCTTCTTTCAAACGACAGCTGAAGAAACTCGATGGGCAATTTAAATCCACACACTACAACCCATTACACAGCTGCATGTTACGCCAGCAAAACAAACAAATGAGTAAAGCCACAGAGTAAAGAGCTCTATTCACACACTCATGCAGAGAGACGGTAAACAAACAACAGCTTTAGAATACGGCACGTATGTTTTTAACAAGAGGGTATCAGGGCATCTCCTGCTGTATTTGTGGCAACCAAGGCTGGTATTTGTAGCCAAAATTGAAAACCAAATGTAAAGAATCATAAAGTAGCAACAAATATAAATAAATATCCGTGCTTTTGGAGAAATATTACCAACCTTTACTATGGCAGTTGGACTGAGATAATACATGTGACATGGAGAGTAAAAAGAGAGATTCAAACCAGACAATTACAGACTTTCTGAACTAGATATAGAGTTCTCATTCAAGACATTTCCATTTTTTTTATAAATGTGTGTCTGAGTCTGACAGTTTCATTAACATGTCTAATTCTATCAATTTATAATTCCAATTTTTAACACAAGTATAAATTTACCAAGGGCACAAAAATGAATATATTCTACATTATAAAAACAGGGAAAGAAAAAGATTACATGAAAGCCACAAATTCACTTCTTTTAAAGAAAGGAATTGGCTCAGAAAAACTGTATGCAGCTTCATCCTAAAGTAAGTGAGTGTAATAAATATTGCAGCTTGACTGTTCAATGTAGTGGAGTTCATATCTGGATCAGCTCAACAGCGGCGCCCACAATGCAAACCACAAAGGGTTTGACCACTCTGTTGAAAAGGGTAGTTAGTTGCAAGCATGTAAACACCAGCTTCAGTCTTCAAGAGACGCATCATGCTGGTGATGTGACAAAGAGCATGCAGTACTGTATGATTAATAACCACAGGACATCCTCTTCTCATTAATATTTAATCACACTGATTCAGAATATTATTATTGGCAGAATGATATGAAACTATCAGCTGGCTTCCTTGATAGCAATCTGCTATTATGACAATAATATAAAGAGTCATTAGATATGTTGTTCTGTACAGAAGAAGACATACAGGAGAGGCACCGTGCTGAGTGTTGGGTGTGTTTCACTCCATGTCACTGTTTCCTTCAATTTTGGAGCCAATAACCGCAGGAAGGTTTGCTTTGGCGAAGTGGTCTGAAAACAATTGACAGTGGGTGAGATTACACATTTGTTGGATCACCATTAGTTATCTCCTGAGCAACAACTACTCTTTCTGAGGTTTTGAAGAATAAGACCAGTTTATTACATTCTTGCCTTTTTTTCTTTTTGTTGACAAATCCATTCAAAGAACAAAAATCTGCAACGCACAAGTCATCTCTCAAATTTTATGAAGTCATTCCCTGTCAGTGAAATAACGCCACAATCCCATTTGTAAAATTCCCCCAAAGTTGGGCATTTAGGTTTTTTGCAATTACAACAGTCAATAGCTCCTTGCTTTGAAACTATTTTCATATACTTCCAACACACTGATGCACTTTTTCATGTCATTGTGAAGCTCCTGGATATGTTGTTAGTTTTTTTGTTAGTAGGCACAAAGATATAAACTGTATCAGACTTTGGGCTGCACACACTCATTAGTAGGATCAATTGTTGTTTGGTCTTGATGTTTTCATTATATCTTTTGGACACTAAGAAATAATAGTAGGGTAAGGTAGTAGGGTACATTTACTAAATGCGGGGAAAAAAAGTATAATACTGTTAGAGTGTACACAATTTAATTATATCATAACCAAAAGTGTGACATCATTGGAACAAACAGTTGACTGTGTGTGTGTGCGTGTGGCTGTATGGCTGTGTGGGTAAGTCACCTGCTGCAAACTCACGGATGTCAGCAGGCCTTCTGAGGAGTACATCTCTATTGGAGGATGAAAGACATAAACAGTAAATATGCAGCCACAGTATGGTGTCTATCACACTGACATTGCTGTGCTGTATGACATTTTTTTGACGATTTCTTTAATCTTATGTATCCTAAACCATCCTATCGTAATTGATTTTATTAGTTTTTTGCCTATCAATTTGAAGTGTCATTCTAATGCTTGTCATAGGGTTAGTACTCTGAATTGCTTTTGTATTTGCAATGTGCTATGTAAAGCTACATTGCCATATCTTCAGTGTTTTAAAAGTAAACGTTCTGAAAGCTTGAGACTAGCTGATCTGAAAGCAGCTTACATTTTATTGACATTAACTGTAATTGTTGTTGGCGTCACTGTTGCAACAGACCAAGTGGCAAATAATGACAACACAGGTTTATTCAGTAACTTACTACTCAACAGGTAGATGCATTTTCAGCTAAGAAGACACTGACATATATGAATCTCTCCATTTAGAGTGGAAACAGTCTAGAAAATTAGCTGGTAACAGTCTTTCACTATAATAAATAAAGGTCATGAATACAGGCAAATTCAGACCCTTTGTTATGCTTAAAGAAATTATCAAATACAAACAAGACACGCTCAAGGTCACCAGCCAAACTGGAACCATTTGCCTGCAGACATTTGACTATCAAACACAGTTTGAATTTTGTTTAAAACGTATTTGCATTAAGTTTGATTTGATTATGCTTTAATCAGAAAATAGTTAAAGCACACTTTTTAGCTCTGTTTTGTTTTATATTTGACATGGGGATATCTCTATTTAACATTTTATAATCAAATATTGTCATGCTTTTGTCACATGTAGTCACAAAACACTAATTTATCTCCTGTTAACTATGTCTTATTTACTTTAGATCGCCCGTATTGCTGCTTTATTTGATCATACAGTTTCACTATTAGGAGCATATTTACAGAGATACATTTACATAAAAAAAGGCTGGCCTTGTCCTGTCGTCACTAAATGGGATTTGTTTGAGCTCATATAAAGAAATGAGACGGAGCTTCTTCTTCAGGTAAACAGCAGCATGTTCTTGTCTCAGTCTCTGACACAAGAAACATCCTGAACAAAGTTAACTGACACTTAGGCTAATCTGCTGACTGATTCTTCGACAACTTACCTTAAAAAGTCGCCTATCAATGCGTCTACTTCTGGATGTGACATCAAATACGTCTCGTTGTCGATTCTTGTCTTTATCTAGAAAACAAAAGACACGTCTCTTCACTGCAGGCTGCACAATACAGCGAAGCTAAACAAGTGAAGCTGCCGTTATTGGCTAGCTCATACAGCGTTAGCTTTTTAGCTTGTAACTACTTACCTTAAACTGTCGCAGTTTCTCTTGCTGCTCGGCGCTTAACACGCCGACGTCCAATTTTACCGAACCGTCTCTTCCAGCCATCGTTCCCCTGCAAAATGGTGGACAAGTTATTTTTTCTGTAGAGTATCTGTTAGTCCAGATAAGTCAGAAAATCTTTGTAGCCGTATCACGCAGAGAAAAACGGTCACCTGTTTCTAACAGAGCCTCTACACTTGTTACTATGGAAACGACCTCCAGCAATTACGGCGGCTTCCGCGAGATGGCAGCACAGGACAGGATGTAAAAGACTTTTTTTTATTTATTTCATTTTATTTTTTTCAATTCTTATTTTGTGTTTATTTTATTTTATTTTGTATTATTATTTTTTCATTTATATTTATTTGTTTTTGATGTTTTGTTTATTTTTCCTTTTTGTTTCTTTTTATCTATCTATTTTAATTATTTTTCTGATTTTTTATTTTTATTTTGCCTTGTTACTATTTTGTGATTATTTAGGCCTTTTTCTCAAGAATGGACCTAAATTGACAACTTCATCAAAAACTAGACACTTTGGTCACTCATCAGCCTTTCCAGTGCCAAACATCACACGCCACATACACAACTCAAAATAAGTTGGGATTACTGGGATATTTTAGTGTTAAACTTGATTAAACTTGTTTATTCAGTGACATTTTTTTCTGTAGTTTTTTGTGAATATTTTTGCTGACCAAAAATAATGTGGCAAATTTTATTTGTCTTTTATTTAATATCCATGCACATATGCATCCATATCCCTAACTAATATGATAACCATATGATTGATTTATGACTACGCAAATCATACTTTGTAAGGTTTTTCCTGATGAATCTTGAATCCTTTTCCAGAGACTGTGTAACAGGTGAAGTGGTCAATCCAGCTGTTTTTTTTTTTTTTTTTTTTATAAAAGTTTTAAATAAAAGAATAAAATAAAATTCCCAACATGCCTGGATCAAGTTGCTAGAATAGGCCTGCTCCTTTCACTCTTTTTCAATGTGTGCAGTGTTTCCATGCTTCCTATGCTAGAATAACATGTGGCCCCATATTTGCTGAGTAGTGATCTGATTTTATTCAATTTCAGAAATAGTCTACATTCATGCACAAAACTCAGATAATGATGGTCTTAAAACCATATTTAAGCAAAGATCAAAATCAAGGCAAAGCCCAGAGGTCTCGCAATAATGCAGGATCAACCTTAAGGCTGGCGTCATATCAACTGATATTATGTTTTAATGGTAAATGTTCCTGAACAATTAGGCCTGGAGTTCTGCGGCCTCTGGGCAGCTGCACACACAGTTTGTAATCCAGATTTTTTTCCATGTTCATTAGAACCACACACAATATCAATGATGAACCACACTAACTATTATAAAACAAGTGATATATTTTATAAACCTTAACAACATTATATACAAACAGAACATGAGGTGGTATCATTGGCATTTCATTTGGCCGACTTGAAATTGACACAGGCGTACCAGAGAGAGTGTAAAGGCTGCTCTTAAGACAAATACAACAACAAACAGTCTTTTAGAGGTATTTTAGGCATTCGACAGCATTAGAGAGATGGAACAGAAGACAGTCCGTACAAGCTGTTCCTGAGTTTGCTTCAAGCTTATTGGAGAAACAAAAACTTATTGGCTGGCTCTGAAGTGAAAAGCAACAGTCCAGCAACTCAAAGCAGTTAAATGCTCTGCTTTATCCCCCTTTCTTTGTAGTCATCACCGCTGCTGGAGGAAGAAATAACTTGTGTTGTTGAAGTGCATGGGTTCAGTCCTCTCGTTCAGACACTGCTCCTCTTCATTGTCTTCTTCTCCATCTTTCACTTCGTCCGGCGGAGGCTCTCTGTGAAGAGGAGGGCTGAAAGTCACCAAAGCCTGCGCTTCTGGAGCTGTCGGGGCAGAGGGCGGAGGCTGAGGTTGAGGTGAGTGACCATGCTGGGTGATGATACTGTGGCTGTGGAGTTTAGACATAAATCTCTCTTTGTGTCTGAAATGGCAAAAAAGAGAAGTTGAGTGAGGTAATTTGCTGAGGTTTGAAATCTGGCATGCATCCACCTGCAATTTTTCAATACATGTAATCATTTCTGTTGTACATAGGGTTGGGTAGCAAGGGATTACATGTAATGGGTAATCAGATTACAAAAAAAGTAATCATAACCGGACAGTAATACATTTGAAACGTGTAATTAGATTAAAGTAACAGTATAGGGAGTTTTTGATGACTATCTTGATTACATCTTTTTTAAAAATTGTGAATTTGTTTTTCACAATAAGAAAAACTCAACACAATTTTCTTCTAGACGTCAGCAACAACACCTTTAGAGTTTACAGGTGTTATTTATTTATTCATTAATGTGTTTATTTTATGATGAAAAATGGATAATGGAGTTTTAATTACTTTATCAATGTGGAATATGGAAGAACATTTTGAGTAAGTGCTCCTCGTAAATTACAAGAGCGAAGTCCTCCATGTGACCTTTGGTTAAAAACAACCAAATGTACACCAAAAAACAAAAAAACACTATTTCACATGTTGTACAATGCACATCACATAGCTGTCGTGTGTGCTTTTACTGTTTATGTTAGATAAGATATTTATATAAGTGTGAATGCAAAATATGCAAAATCCATTGTGTTTGCACTGGAAATATTTATATATATATATATTATAATATAAACATAATATTTGTGCCTCCGTTTTTAAGCACAATATGTCATATTTTCAATCTTTGATTCTGAAGTAAATAAAATAAATGGTATTCAGATTAGGCCACTTCTTTTATCGCTAATTTAAAAAATGCCGCGCAATTTGCATTCAGCAACTGACTTTCAAAGCAATGCGACCCAGTCATGGTTGTACAGCAGGAAAAAAGACATGCAAAAATATATCTAATGTGCAGATGTCACTACCTGAATATGTAGCCAGCCAAAATGATTAACAAGAGGACAAAGGAGCCAGAAATCCACAGAATGTGGACTGAGACCTCGTTTAAGCTTGGAGGAAGTGCAGGAGGAGCTGCAGTAAAGAGAGGAATGAAACCCTTCTAGAGATCAATACATCCATGCAAGTATATATTTGTGTGTGTGTGTGTGTGTGTATGAGAGAGAGGGAGATAGGTGTGTTGAGCCATGTTTCCTGTGGGTTGTTTCGTTGTTGAGCCTCAGTTATTATGATGACATGTCTTCCTGTCAAAACCCAGTGGGGCCGAGGGGATTTTTTTCAGCACTAACAACATTTGAGAGTTCCCTCTTTCTCTTGTGTTCTATTGTCCCATCTCTCTCACATACACAAACCTCACTGATCATTATTAATAAAGATATTTTACTGTCTGACAGCTGTCTTACATGTGCCCTCCGTTGTATAGTCATCGCCAGAGCTCTCTGTGTCTGTATAGACTGGATGCTGCAAGTTGGAGACGAGACAG